>NW_015386201.1:747735-816443 GCF_001527695.2 Protobothrops mucrosquamatus | reverse complement strand
ATTAAATATATAGACAAGTAGAATAAGATAAAATTATATTTCAATATCACCTTTACAATCTACCCCAATCAGTTCCACATATGCCAATCTTATCCGAACCATTTTACTCGAGTACTGTGCTGTGTTAAGTGTTGGCCACACGTAAGATATGTTGTTTTAATATGTGGTTCCCAATGGGTCATTCGTTTAATATATGAACCAAGGTACCTGTCTCTCATCCTGTTATACAAACAACAATCAAATAGTATGTGAGCCAAGTCTTCTATCTCTACCACTCCGCAAATGCAGACACGTCCATCATATGGTATAGAAAGGAAACTCCCGTATCTGATGATTGTATCAAGCTGTTCGAATCTCGCTTATGTAAATATTTCCCTAAGATGTTTTGGCAATTGTCATTTTAAATAACTGTCTGTTTGAAAAGTATGTTTATATTTACTCAGCCATTTCAAGTTATAATCCTATACCAGTGATGGCGAACCTTTTAGAGACTGAGTGCCCAAACTGCAACCCAAAACCCACTTATTTATCGCCAGGTGCCAGGTGGGCGTGGCCCACTGGGTGGGCATGGCTGTGGTGGTCATGGCAAACTGGGTGGGTGTGGCCAAGGTGGGCATGGTCACCTCGATGTTGCTTGTGGGGACGCCTGTGGGGGCCGGGCAGGGTTGGGGGAAATCCAGGGGGTCTCCGGCAGGTGGGGCAGTGGGCAGGAGGCTCATCCTGCAAGGCAAGGCAGGGCAGGGGTGCCACTGTCGCAGGCCAAAGCAAGGCAGGAGCTGGGGCAGCTGCTGCCGGACCCCATCACCCCCCGCACACAGAGGCCAGCGAGCACATGGGGGCCAACAGTGTCCATCAGCAGCCACAGCCTGCCGGCCCCTTGACTGGCGCACTCTGGGGCTCTGCAGCCAAACGCCAGTTCAGAGAAGCCACCTCTGAGCTGGACGGACGGCCGACAGCTGAGGAGGCAATTCAGTGGGTCGTACCCAGGAAAAGGAGAGCATGTGAGGCCAGGAGGGATGGGACGGGGGGGAGGGAAACCAGCCGTGCTGGGATGCATTCGGCCACGTGGAACCTTGGCAAGTTAGCGGGCGGCTGGTTGAAGAGGGACGGTTGCCATCTCCGGGGCATGGCGAGTGTGCCCACAGAGAGGGCTCTGAGTGCCGCCTCTGGCACGCGTGCCATAGGTTCACCACCACTGTCCTATACCATTTCAGACGTAAATTATTATGTAAGTCATATATGAGCATACATTTCAGATATCTTTAGAATTAATTCCTAATCTGAGTGGGACCAACATCAGTGTAGATGTGACACAATGATGCAAAAGTTATTAGAAGTTATACATCAGTTATCTTAAAAAAGAATTCTAATGAGATGACAAATATAAAACTTATAGACTTACAGCTTAACAGGGCACATTTTATTGACAAAATCAATTTTTAGTGTCCCCATATTGCCTTTGTTTCATCACCAGCCTGTGAGAGATACAAATATTAAGTTATATTAAGCTGAACCACTATAAAAGTATTTTTTCCTTATTTCAATATTGTCCAAAGGCAGAATCAAGATATGTAAATATATTTATATGTGTGTGCATATAGATATAATTGTTGATATGAACATTTCATCTATTATCTTGGAGGAAAAATCAGATGACCAACAAAAGTCAGGAGTTGATCAGAGGTTTGGTTTTGGAGTGTTGTGTGTTGCTGGAACATCTCTGCTCTGGTTACTAGCTAGCAGCCATTGCAGTCTTTTCCATTCCAGCTTTTGCTCTTTCTATCAACAATGCTCCCCTGGAGTCTTCTATACCTGTCATCTCTGCCCCACCATCATATTTCCTATTTTTGACACCAACTTCCTTCCAGGCTTCTAACAAGCTTCTCAGCATGTATTATTTTCAATCATTGTTCTCTGTCATAACCATGAACAGAAATAGTTGTCCAGCAGCTGATCAGTTTTAATTCACTGCTCCAATTCTGCAGAGCTTCAAAATCATGGGATGATGATGGTCTGCCACTTTCCATTCTGGAGACATTTCTGTCCTAGCATTTTCTCCCAAATGTTTTTTTTTTTTTTTTTACTTGGAAGATGACCAAATACTATAGTACAGTATGTGGAAGAGAAAGTAAGCTACTCTTGAAAGGCTCACACTGATTTCAGAAGTCAGGCCTACTGTTTCCTTCTATAATGCCTGTTACATGGAGGTTTCCCCCTGGTTTGTGACGTAGTAGTAGTAGTAGTAGTAATAAATATTATTATTATTATTATTATTATTATTAATAATAATAATAATAATAATAATAATAAAGTTGGAAGGGACCTTGGAGGTCATCTAGTCCAACCCCCTGCTCAGGCAGAAAATCCTATACCATTTCAGACAAATGGCTGTCCAGTCTCTTCTTAAAAACTTCCAGTGTTGGAGCATTCACCACTTCTGGAGGCAGGTTGTTCCACTGGTTAATTGTTCTCACTGTCAGGAAGTTTCTCCTTAGTTCTAGGTTGTTTCTCTCCTTGATTAGTTTCCACCCGTTGCTTCTTGTCCTGCCTTCAGGCGCCTTGGAGAATAGCTTGACTCCCTCTTCTTTGTGGCAGCCCCTGAGATATTGGAATAGTGATCGGAAACATCAGCAAAATGAGGAGAGAAATTGGCCACTTTGCCTGTCATGAGCAGCACACTTGACAAATAAGACAACATTCAAGACTGATTGATGCAAAATAGGCAGGAGGAGGAGCAGTTGGGAAAGTGTATTTCATGCTGGGTATTGTTTTATTTATACTCATACCTGTTCAGGTAGCACTTTTAACTCAATAGTGGGGAAAGGACCTTAAAGTCATTACTTAAATGCAATACAGAAGAAATGCAATTCTGTGCAAAAAGCCAAAGCAAATTTGAATATTATTAAAAGTATACTTCTGAGAGTTATTGTGTCACAGAGTGTAATAGCATTCCTACATTTCCACTGACAGGGCAAAGTTTAATAACAGTGGCCTTGGGCTGTGTCGCATAAATGTTCTCTTATTGGTACAACAGGATTTTATTACTTCTTTCCTCTGGCTAGATGTTTTTACAATATCCCACTGGTTGCTCAAATTCTACTATAATTCATCCAATTACCAGAGCTTATATTTACTTTGTTGAATACAAACTCAGTGCTAGGCTCACATTTCAGTTCTTTTCAAAGTTAGTATAAGTATGGAGGATAAAAAAAATTTTTTTAGACTTGACTACCCAAGCAAGTAGCATATGGTCACAAAGCGATACTGTGTTACTTCTGCTTCATTCATATATGTCCAGGTAATAAAACAGCCTCTATCTTAGTGGATTGCCAAAAAGGCTAATACAGTCCTAGGCTGCATCAACAGAGGGATAGCATCAAGATCAAGAGAAGTGATAGTTATGCTTTATAATGCACTAGTGAAGCCACGCTTGGAATAACTGTGTCCAATTCTGGTCACCAAAATATAAAAAAGATGCTGGGACCCTAGAAAGAATGCAGAGAAAAACAATAAAGATAAGAGGTCTGGAGGCTAAATCGTACAATGAACAGTTAAGGGCAGTAGGTATGTCTAGCCTAGCAAAGAGAAGATTTAGGGATGACATTACAGCTGTCTTCCAGTACTTGAGGGGCTGTCACAAAAAAGAGAGGGTTGACTTATTTTCCAAAGCATCTGACCATAGTACAAGAAGCAATGAGTGGAAGGTCATCAAAGAAAGATCCAACCTGGAATTAAGAAGAAATTTCTTGACAGTGAGAACAATTGATCAATGGAACAGCTTGCCTTCTGGAATTGTGGGTCCTCCATCTCTGGAGAGTTCAAGAAATGATTGGGAAACCATTTGTTGGGTATAGTATAAGGTCTCCTGCTTTAAGTAAAGAGTTAGCATTCTCTTCTCTTCTCTTCTCTTCTCTTCTCTTCTCTCTTCTCTTCTCTTCCCTTCCCTTCCCTTCCCTACCCTACCCTCTACCCTATTCACTAGAGGCTCTATCTGCTTACAGGGAAAACCAGTAAAGTTTTTGTAAAAATGAGCCAAATGGGATCTCAAGACATCACATATAGTTTATCTTTGGTCCCCTTTCTCCTAAAAGCATATTTGGGATAGAAATCAGATGATTGGCTTTGTAGAATGTCTCACCGTTTCCCCAACAAAGCACAGGGATCTGCCTTGAACCATCTGTTATGCAAGACTGGTAGCAGACATGGTTCCTCCTAACTGTTCCATTGCAGTCATTTTCCCAGTTGCCAAAGTTAGCATTTTAGAGTAATCCTAGTATCAAGAACTTTGTGTACAATTTTATACAAAAAATATGTCTTTAACTTTGTTATTTCATTTTCCATTTTGTCAATCAATTGAATATATGCCTATCCTTTTATATTCTATGAAGTCTGATGAATACAGTAATCAATACCAGTTGCTTGCATTTTGAGGAGAAAGCTTGCATTTTGAGGAGAAATTTGGACCAACTTTTCTTTCTGAAGACAATCTTTAATCTATACAACCCATCTGTACTGATCTGTATTATTATGTAATAATTTTAGTAACTGTACCAAATCCTAGAGTGCTTGTATTGAAGCAACAGATAATGCAAATAAATAAATACATAATGACTAACAGCCACTAATAGGCCAATTTATCAAATCCATTTTTACTGTAGAGCCATTTACAAGACAATTGTATTGATGTATCCACGAAGTCAGCAGGAGTTGAAGGAAATTTTACCTTTCAAGCTATGGTCATATGAATTCTATAACATGTTGTAATATATAACAAAGCACCCTTTTATGTCCTAAATTTCCTGCCATCTTTCCTGGGTAAGTCAGTATTCTTTTGACTCTACAGATGTTCTTCACAAAGAAAATGCTCAATTTGAGAGCCTTTTTTGAAGGCTGAATTTGGCAACACATTTTTGTCAGCTAGTTGACCAGAAATGATTTCAAATATGTCAATATCACAGATCTGCATAGAGTACTGGTAGGCAACTAATTTTCCCAAAGGGCATTGAGAAACTGGGAGTGTAGTGGAGGGTTGCCGCCACCACCCAACCCCCTCCCCAACCCCCTGCCACCCCCACACACACACACTACCACACGGCCTAACAGGGACAGCTGAAGGGCCAGATGAGAACTGCAGACCATAAAATGCCTAGGTGTGGCATAGAGGCATTTCAGTACTGTTTCCTTTTTCATCATTCTCACAATTCCTAAAATATAATCTGCTCTTTTCCTTGCAACCACACAATTTTCAGAACCCCAAAATTCTGTTGATGACTGATATAAACAAAAATCAAGATAGCCACTAACAAGGATATATAAAAAGATCCAATTCTTTGGTGTTATCAAGTGATCATTGTTTTTTTTGCAGCTCCAAACAGTTATCACTATTGAGTTATTGAAATCAAGATTTCTTTTCCAAATATTTATCAAATATTGCAAATATTTAAAATATTGTTTTAATTATTTAAATAGGTAAAGTTTTTCTCAGACTGCAAAATATTCCTTGTAGTTCCATGAATGTAAATTAGATTAAGAAATAAACTGATTAACAAGCATGATCATAGCACATTAGATAGGCATATACCATTTGGTTTTCAGTACATGGTGCAAGTCAAGTTTTCATTGGCTATGAAATGGACAATTTCTTAGTTTTCTTAGCAAAGTTTTCAGAACTGTTTTGCCACTGCCTTCTTCCTAGGGCTGAGAGAGAATGACTTGCCTAAGGTCACCAGTTTTTTTTTATGCCTAAGGCAGGACTAGAACTCTCAGTACCTAGCCTCTAGTCTATATCTTTAATCACTATTCTGTGCTGGCTCTCTTCACTATAACTAATTTATTATAACTTCATAATAATAGAACGTATTCTTACCATTTATTTATGAAAAACAAGGGAAGAGAAGCTATAGTTCGTTACCTATGAACTATTTCTAGGGCTCATAAGAGAAAGTTACTTGTAAAACCAATGCCAACACCTAGATGGCACAAATTGTGCAATGGAGCAAAATTATATTTACTATCCACAAACCTGCTTTTTAGCCATGTTTACCTTGCAATTTAGCCCTTATCTTCTAAATTACTGACAGGAAAATGGGGGCAATCCTCTGAGGCAGATAAAAGCCAGGTTAAATCAATTTAAATCAAACAAGGTTTCCCCCACCCCTCTACAATACTGTGTAGTTGCCTCCAAGATGGATGTAAAGCAAGTGCTAACCTTTGTACCACACCACATTTCCTGGTGTGTCCACTTGTACGGATTTTTATTTTGCAAAAATTCTATCCACTAATAAACTACATCACAGTCGGGGGGGGGGGGGCAAGGAACTTTTCAGCGATATATCTGTGAGCCAGTTTAAGCCCAGCTGTCAAGATCACATCACTGCCCGAGAGCAGAGGTCTGCGAGTTGCACGCCTAGATCCCGTCAAGACCCAAGCCTAAGGGACTAGGGGCGCGCAGTACAGCCTTTTACGAACGAGGGTTTTACACCTGGGTAGTAGAGAGGGAAGGAACTCGCCAGCGACACCAACTCATCCAGCCCTGCTCTCCACCCTGCTGACGACTCCCAAGCCCACCTTTTTGCAAGGGATGGTTGCAAGTCGGTTTAACCCCACTTACCCGCCCCGCCTTAGTTTTGTTGGCTTCAGAGAAGCTAACCGGAGTAGGTGGCTGTGCCTTTCCAACTATTTAATGGGGGGGGAGGGGGAGAATAGATATTAAGAGCTGACTATGGGTGGAGCTGGGGCCACGCCGGCAAAGCAAACAGTTTTCCAGCTACTTTGAACGTGATGGGGACAGCTGTGCAGAAAAACAAGCGCGACCCGTCCCCGTCCAAGCCACGGATTGCTCTTCACCCCCTTGTGGCCCAGGAACGTCCTGCCGCTTTGTTTCGGGGCAGCGCCCTCCCGCCCAACTTCCTTTTCTCTGGTTTCACTCAGGTTGCACATAGAGCAATTGCCTCCCTGGGCGAGCACGACGCAGCCCTCTGCGTCGGCCTTGCCAAGACACCAAAAGGGCCCCGGCGGCAGCCCCTCCCGTAGTGGCTGTTTAACGAAAAGGAAAAGGACAAATTGTCCTTCTGCCTGGGCTACTCACTCTTCTCGAGGCTGTTGCTGCGGCTCCAATCCCCGCTCGCCTGGAGATGTAAAAGGGACGCATCTTTCACAGAACACAGTGGGCCCAAAATCGGGATCACTTGAACGTCTGAATCCACCGACCAGGCCACCCAGGGATTGAGGCGGCCGGTTGTTTAGCAAATTCCAACCAATTCATCCGCTCTTCCTCGCACTTAACCTGCACAATTAACCATTCAATCAATCTGCAAATCCAGCCGCGCGCATTAATTCTGCAGCGACACCCGGAGGAGAGTGAGCCTCACTAGCCTAAGGACGTTAAGATTTTCCAATTTGACCCCGGCAACAGCAGACTGGTAAAGAGAAACGTAAATAAAATTGCAGACGGATTATTCGAAATGTGCATTTTGGAAATCTCCTCCTCCTGTGTCTGTGGAATAAAGAGCGGGCAGCTTTTCATTTGTGGTTTGCTACGAAATTTCACTGTTTAAATTTGTTGGGTTTAATTTTGAACACATCTGTTAGCTTAGAAACCTCATTTTATTTGCATTAAAAGAGTTAGGTAGAGCTTCAAATTAAGCAGATTTTCTCAGAAAATACGGCATGTTCCTGTGTTTTAAGGGGGAAAGCACCCCAAAGCTTTCTGCCTGAAAGATTAACTTTTCATTTTCCCAACCTTTTCTAAGAGGATTTATCTAAATATAAAGAATGACAAGCATAGATTTAGGCTGCTGTATTAAGGCACTGCAAAATGCAAGGTACTATCAGAGATGCAAAATGTTTTGTAAGCCTCAAAGCAAAGAAATATTAGAAGTCTGTAGCAAGACAAAAGAATACCATTTGAAGATCGTAAATAGGACAACTGATATGCAACGAAAGGATTATCAATGGAAAACAAAAGTAAGCTGGTACAAGCTGTTTTTCTACTGGAATTACGGTACTTAAGTGAAGATTGTTAAAATGGAAAGTACGTATTAAAAAAATTGTTGGATATGTAAAAATCAAGATGGAATGTTTTACTGTATCTAGTGACAATATAATAAATTTCAATTATTCTGGAGGGTGATCTCTTGTAAGATGAAGCAAGTCCCTAATATTGACATTCCTTTTTTATCAGTTATTTTTCTGTTCTGTATTATTAAATCTTATCTACCTACAGAATACTGAATTAGCTTTGAATTTGATAACGCTACCAGGTTATTTTATGCTTTTATTGAAAATCACATCTAATTATTTCCTTAAAAGAATGGCAGCTTAAACTCTGGGAGTATTCCACAACATTCAAAATAATCTTATTTGTGAAAAATAAATCCAATGTTATTTTTAACCTGTAAATAGTTTATGGAGTAAAATTCTGTACATGGCTCCTTACCACATCTGAAGTTTGGATCCTCTTAAAATAAAAACTAAAATTTTACTATTTTTATTACATTTAGCTAATCTAAAATTCAGCTTTGATTATATGCCATTGTTGTTGTTGTTAATTGTGAAGTTGTGTCCGACCCATCGCGACCCCATGGACAACGTTCCTCCAGGTCTTCCTGTCCTCTACCATCTTCTGGTGTCCATTTAAGTTCACGCCTACTGCTTCAGTGACTCCATCCAGCCACCTCATTCTCTGTCGTCCTCTTCTTCTGTTGCCCTCAATCTTTCCCAGCATTAGGCCCTTCTCCAGTGAGTCCTTCCTTCTCATTAGGTGGCCAAAGTATTTGAGTTTCAACTTCAGGATCTGGCCTTCTAAAGAGCAGTCAGGGTTGATCTCTTCTAGGACTGACCGGTTTGAACGCCTTGCAGTCCAGGGGACTCGCAGGAGTCTTCTCCAGCATCATAGTTCAAAGGCCTCAATTCTTTGTCGTTCAGCCTTTCTTATGGTCCAACTTTCACTTCCATACATTGCAACTGGGAAAACCATGGCCTTGACTATACGCACTTTTGTTGGCAGATGTCTCTGCTTTTTAGTATGCCATTATGTCAATGTAAAACATTATTGGCCCCAGGGCTCTGTTCATTGGGTGCTATCTAACAAAATCTATCTAACAAAATGAAATTCAATGGTGAAAAAAGTAAGGTTCTACATTTAGGCAAGAAAAACCAAATGCACAGCTATAATAGGTGGTACCTTGCTCAATAATAGTGACTGTGAGAGGGATCTTGGAGTCCTAGTGGACAATCATTTAAATATGAGCCAGCAGTGTGCTGCAGCTGCCAAAAAAAAGCCAACACAGTGCTAAGCTGCATTAACAGAGGGATAGAATCAAGATCACGTGAAGTATTAATACCACTTTACAATGCCTTAATAAGGCCACACTTGGAATACTGCATCCAGTTTTGGTCGCCATGATGTAAAAAAGATGTTGAGACTCTAGAAAGAGTACAGAGAAGAGCAACAAAGTTGATTAGGGGATTGGAGGCTAAAACATAAGGAACGGTTGCTGGAATTGGGTATGTCTAGTTTAATGAGAAGGATGAGGGGTGACATGATAGCAGTGTTCCAATATCTCAGGGGTTGCCACAAAGAAGAGGGAGTCAAGTTATTCTCCAAAGCACCTGAAGGCAGGACAGGGAGCAATGGATGAAAACTAATCAAGGAGAGAAGCAACATAGAACTAAGGAGAAACTTCCTGACAGAACAATTAACCAGTGGAACAACCTGCCTCCAGAAGTGGTGAATGCTCCAACACTGGAAGTTTTTAAGAAGAGAATGGATAGCCATTTGTCCAAAATGGTATAGGGTTTCCTGCCTGAGCAGGAGGTTGGACTAGGTCAGGGGTAGGCAACCTTGGCTCTTTTATGACTCGTGGACTTCAACTCCCAGAATTCCTGAGCCAGTATAGCTCAGGTTGGAAACTCTCCCTTTCCCCTCAACATGGCTGGCTCAGGAATTCTGGGAGTTGAAGTCCACGAGTCATAAAAGAGCCCAGGTTGCCTACCCCTGGACTAGGTCCCTTCCAACTTTATTAATTATTATCATCATCATTATTAATCAGGGAGAGAAACAACCTGCCTCCAGAAGTGGTGAATGCTCCAATACTGGAAATTTTTAAGAAGAGTCTGGACAGCCATTTGTCTGAAGTGGTATAGGGCTTCCTGCCTGAGCAGGGAGTTGGACTAGATGACCTTCAAGATCCCTTCCAACTTTATTATTATTATTGATGTACCACCAGAATGAAATATTGACTTTAATAAATTAAATAAAACAGTACTAAAGTACAGATAGTCTTCAGCTTCTCTTCATTTGTTCTACAACTGTATAAAATTGCAACAGCACTTAAAAATGGTGTGACTAATGCTCAAGAGTTGCAGCAAGCCATGGTCATGTGATCAAAATTTCCAAAGCTCCCTTCTACCTTTCCACAAGCAAAGTCGATGGGGAAACCAGCAGGAAGTGGGAAATAGTGTTCATGTGAGATCCTCATTCAATGATCTTCCCATCCTTCACTTAACAACACCAATCAGGACTTAGTGACAGCAACTCTGGTTCCAATTGCCATCATTAACTGAGTAACTAATTCATGAAACCACCTTTATACAGATAGTCCTTGACTTACAATCACAACTGAGTCCAAAATTTATGTTGCTAAGTGAGAAATTTGTTAAGTGAGTTTTGCCCCATTTTATTACTTTTCTTGCCATATTTGTTAAGTGAATCACTGCAGTTGTTAAGTTAGTAATATAGTTGTTAAGTGAATCTGGCTTTCTCATTGACTTTGCTTGTCAGAAAGTTGCAAAAGGGGATCACACAACCCTAAGACACTGCAACCACCATAAATATGAACCAGTTGTCAAGCATCCAAATGTAAACCACATCACTATGGGAATGCTGCAAGGGTCATAAGTGTGAAAAATGGTCATAACTCACTTTTTTCAGTGCTGTTGCAACTTCGAACAGTCACTAAATGAATTGTAAGTCGAGGACTATCTGTATTTGTTTCAAACCAAGTTGATGGAAAGGAAAAAAAAGTGAGATACCTTTTCCAGTGGAATGGTTTGTATTTTACTTTCATATTCTGCAACTTTTTTGTATAATACCTATTTTATATTTTCTATGAATCGTTCCTATCTTTTATTAAAAAATAATTTTTAAAAAATGAAGAAATAAAAATAATCATGCAAATAGACACTAAAATAATGCAGTCCTCCAAGTATTTAAAGGTTCGCTGTTTTCTCCCTAGCTGGTTGACAGAAAATTAAGTAAAATATATTTTTTGAAAAATCTGAAGATGCCATTGACAAAAAAAAAAATTTTTCCTTGACATATGGTTCTGCCCTTCCTGCTTAACTGGAAAGTATGACTTTGTATTTGGAAATAAATCAGTGATTGTTATATTAACCTACTGCTAAATGGAAAGATAACAGGACCCTTCTCATAGACTTAATAAAAATTTATCTTTAGTCCTTTAATTGTAGTCCTGCGACTGAGATGGGATCTGGAGCATCGTGTTCTGAAAAAGCCTGAATCAGTTTAATTCTTGGTGATAATATACAAAATACTATTGGATAAAAAGGTAAAGAAAGTAGATAAATATTTTAAATAACTAACTACTAAAAACACAGATGAATAATGTTGGTCATTAAGTTGGTCATACTTGATTTTCATTCTTAAAGTTGATTTGAGAGAATATGTACGGCAGTTGTTAAAGATTTCCTTAATATTAAGCTTAATTCCTGATGATTTCAGATTTCCTTCTGTGTAGTTTTCTTGGCAATAATATGGAAGTGATGTGCCAATTACAACTTCTGCTCTAGCCCAAGGCCCTAACTCTTCTTAGCTTTTTTTTGATTGATCAAATTTAAATGAGTATTATTACCCAACTAGATACTGATATTGCTATTAAAGTTGTTAATTGAACTTGTACTTGCTATTAATAATAATAGCATACTTGTATTGGTTTCATTGGGAACCTCCAATAAAGTAGGTATAAGGAAGTCTGATTATATGGTCATATGAGTTCAGGAAATATTCCTCTTGTTTGATTATTTATATACACACAGACTAACAATCCAACCCCTTGAAACTACAAGAGGAAGTGAAGAATTTTAATTTTTCCAACAAGGCTACCCCCCACCCCCATTTCTTTTAGATTGGAGCTAGCATTTAACCTGTACTAAGGAGAATAATTTGAATACAGCCAGTAAAATAGTTTGACAAATGTGGATAGATAGTACAGTGTATCACTTTAACTTTATCTAACTACATCTCTAAACACAGCATAAAATAATAAGTGGAATATTTCCTTTCCATCAGTATTATTAACTAGACATCCAATTTAATATGTTTCAAACAAAATGTAAATTGCATTCAGATAAAGTTCAAAAAATCCCTATTTATGTTTTCACATCAAATAACTCACAAAAACATTCCATTGAGATTTAATAGTGATACAAGTCTCTAATATGCCAACTTGCTTGTGGCGAAATGGATGGCAAATTTAATAATGTACTGGCGGCAAATAAATTTAATAAATAAAAATCTACTTGAATGTTCTTAAATAAATTTGCTAGCCATTCAAAGGAAATTATTCCATGGGTAGAGTTAAAATGAAGTATTTCATTTCATGTTTGAAGAACAAAGTTTGATTATTGTGTAGTTTTGAGGAATGGGCCCAAGTAGGCCACTGTTTGCAATAGATGGAACTCAGAAGCAGAGGGATTTTATATTGCAGGCTTTTAAGGTCAATCCTGAGTCTTGTGGGACCAAATGACTTGGCCTGGGACTTAGATTGAGGAAGCACTGTGCTGCAGAAAAAAACAGCTCAGAAAGAGATCATTTGTTTATTTAATCTCCTCTTTGTAAGAGGGAAAGGAATGGGGGGAAAAAAACAGGTCAGATATAGGACAAGCCATGCTAGCTGATTGCAGTGGTGAACACCTGACTGAGAGACACACTGCAAAAGTCATAAATGTGACATTGGTCACAAAGTTATTTTTCATCACCGCTGTAACTTCAAACAGTTGCTGCCCGAGGCAATCATTAAATGAGGTCTACCTATATAAAATAAAAAGTTTATGTGCCAATAATTTTACATTTAGAGGAAATAGGAAAACTAATACCAGATTTCAAAGAAGCATGATTTAAAATAATATTAAAATTCTTTCTTATAAATTATCCTGAATCTCAGGTTATCTAATTCTGTCTTTTCATCACAATACTAGGGAGTTCCTAGAATAAATTTGGCACTGAGGATTCAAGTGAGAAAAGAATAATGCTTATTCTCATTATACTTCTATTGGATATTTAATACCAGTTCCCTTGTATTAGTTAATGACTGCAATAAAGTTATTTCATTTGTAAGAACATTAACTTTTCTGTTTTAGATATTAAAGTGTGTTTGTAACTCACCTAAAGGCTGTTAAATCAACAACATAAGGAACAAAATATATTTAATATGCAATTTAGTAAGTAAGTATTTCTATCACTATTAACTTTGTTAAGAGCTGTCTCATTATTGCCTACCTAGTTGTATACTTCATGGTGGGACAAAAGAAAAAAGGTAGGCAATTAGTTCATGTATTCCTACTGAATCAATGTATTTGTTCAAATAAGAACATTTCAAAAAGATAAAACTTGAACAGGGAGACAGAAAATTTTTTAATTTAAACAATTTAAATGTAATTTTAATTGCTAATATCACACATTTACAAAATTATAAAATTTTAAATATTACAAAATAAGAGTAATGCAATTCAAAAATGGTAACTCATTTAATTCAAAAAGGATTTTGTCAAGCATTGATTTAATCTATTTTTTTTTAAAAATAGGTAGAATATATATTTTTTTTCTCCTAAAATATTAAGGACTTAAATATTCCAGTAGGGGTCAGTGTATGTATAGGTCTCTATGTAATTCAATTTATTTTTGCTAATGATTTTTATATTGACAAGTCTTCAAAATTACAAAAAAATCAAGTATCTGATTATAGTATAAAGTCCTTAACTGAAGAAAACATTTGGATCTTTTATTCTGTGTGTGAGGAGGAAATAAAACTAAATTGAACTTTAGAAACCAGAGAATACTGCAGTTCTGTCACATATCAAATAAAGAGCAATGTTTATTTTTTTCAAACACTTGGGAGAATATTTGTATTTGTACTGTTTGTTAATCCAAGATAAAGTTGAGTTCTGCATGTATATTTATGGTATGATCAGGTAAAGGTTTACCGAAGTTTTAAGAATCATTTTATTAGGCAGTCGATTGGGTGTATATAGGTGAAGTATAAAAGAAGACTGACTACTAAGATACTATTGTGGATATCACCACATGAAGCATTACACAGGAAAGAGATATTGAGTCCAAATGGATGACATATTGTGACCTATTGATGTTGGAAGAAAACGAACCTAAGATAAAAATGCAGGAAAAACTAGTAAGTGTTATTTTAATTGTGATTGAGTTAATTACTATAAAACAGGGATGGCGAACCTTTTAGAGACCGAGTGCCCCAAAATTGCCCCCTGCCCCCACTCCGCCTTCCACCCTGCCTGCTCCGCCCCTGCCCACCCCCTGCCCCGCTCGCCGCAGGGCCACGCACCGCCTCCATGGCCCACCACAGATCACCCAGACAGTCCTGCAGCACCATGGCAGCCATACCTTCTGCCCGCACCCCACAGCATCATCTGCATGCTATGAAGCACGAGGGCGGAGTCTTGTCCCTGCTGCCCAGCTGCCATGACCTTGGCTGCACTGCTCTGCGCTGGCTGTGCTCCTCCAGGGGGGCTGCTGGTGGGGCCGTGGAGGGAGGCGGGGCTGGGCTGACAACGCGCATGCCCACAGAGAGGGCTCCGAGGGCTGCCTCTAGCACACGTGCCATAGGTTCGCCACCACTGCTATAGAATTTGAAAGGTTTAAACTTGATAAAAAAAGTTTTGTTTTTGCAGCTCACAAATCTGAATTGGAATGGAATTTATGCTCTGGAGATGACCACTTGATTTCTAAAGTTTATAAAATGCTACTTAGAATGAATTTGGAAGCTGAATTGCATGGTAAAATGGGCGAAAAACCTAGGTTATAATATAATGATGGATCAATGGGAAAATATGTGGATTAACGGTTTAAAGTTTACTTTGAATTAGTTTGAAAGATTATTTTACAAGATGATATATTGATTGTGTTTGACTTCTGATAGATTGGCAAGAATGTATAATAGAACTTCCAATAAATGCAGGAAATCCAATCAAATTCCAGGTTTATTTTATCACAGGTGGTGGTTTTTCTTTATTTTTATTTTATTTTGGGGGGGGAAATCAAAAAAAGTTGTTCTATGCTCAAGGCTTTAGGTACAGTTTAAATGGTGGTCTGAGTCATAGCCAAGATATTTAAAGCAATATTAATGTAAGTTTTTCTCCAATTTATTCAATTATTCTTCCCTTTGCACTGATAGTAAAGGGCAACCACCTGCTATTTTATTGAAAAAGGAGCAAGCTTAGCTATATTTCGAGCATCAAAAGGATTTTTAAAAAAGCTGGGACCATCAGCAGCATCTTGTACATCCCTGTAATTATTTTTTCTGTGCTTTGTCTTGATAATTAGAAGACTACACAGGGTTATTGCTACAAGTAGCCACAGCTTTACATGTTTTATTTTATCAAATTCACAAAAGCCAAAGTAAACATTACATTATGTCATAATTATAATATTCTCAAGTCTAGATACAATGGTTATTTCTTTTTCTGATACATTCTTCAGTAGGACAATTACAGAAATAATTACATTCAAAATATGATTTTTGTGAGGTTAACCTAACAAGTATTGTTTTAAAAATGGACAAAAGGGAGAGTAAACAGAACAGTGTTTTCATAGGGAATCTTTATTTTTTAAATAATAAAGAAATTAGATGTTATGCCATTTTCCTAAATAATAATAATAAATCATACATTTATTTCAGAAAATGTTATTTTTTTCTTTCATGCTACTGAACTTGTTTTTTATTTTTCTGCTAGCATGTCAAAGACCAATTTGGAACATACAATGAGCAGATGACATATCTCTTTAATATCTAAGCATCATCTCTGAATTCAAAGGAAATGGAGAATATTGCCTATTTAGTGACTGTTAAATATCTGTTTTTGAAATTCAACATTAAGAAAACCAAGATCATGGCATCTGGCCCTCTCAATTCCTGGCAAATAGATGGGGAAGAAATGAAGGTAGTGACAGATTTTATTTTCCTGGGCTCCAAGATCACCACAGATGGGGACTGCAGCCAAGAAATTAAAAGACACTTGCTCGTGGGGAGGAAAGCTATGGCAAATCTAGACAGCATACTAAAAAGCAGAGACATCACCCTGCCAACAAAAGTATGTATAGTCAAGGCCATGGTTTTCCCAGTTGCAATGTATGGCTGTGAAAGTTGGACCATAAGAAAGGCTGAGCGCCAAAGAATGGAGGCCTTTGAACTGTGGTGCTGGAGAAGACTCCTGCGAGTCCCCTGGACTGCAAGGCGTTCAAACCAGTCAGTCCTAGAAGAGATCAACCCTGACTGCTCTTTAGAAGGCCAGATCCTGAAGTTGAAACTCAAGTACTTTGGCCACCTAATGAGAAGGAAGGACTCACTGGAGAAGAGCCTAATGCTGGGAAAGATTGAGGGCAATAGAAGAAAGGGACGACAGAGAATGAGGTGGCTGGATGGAGTCACTGAAGCAGTAGGCGTGAGCTTAAATGGACTCCAGAAGATGGTAGAGGACAGGAAGGCCTGGAGGAACGTTGTCCATGGGGTCGCGATGGGTCAGACACGACTTTGCAACTAATAACAACAACAAATATCTGTCTCCACCTTAATATATTATAAAGTCTACATTCTTAAAAGATAGATTAGAAAAGCAGTAGATTAATACTGGTACCTCAGGAGTTTAATGTACAAAAGGGATTCCCTAATATCACTAAAGTGAAACAAAGTTGAATTGAATTGGAAAATATCTTGCCAAGTTCTGTTACCAAATACAAATAGCTACGTACAGCAGCTTCCCTCCCCACATAGCAATATATTGATGATTAAGTCAGTGGATGCATCTTAAGATAAATAGCAAAACTTACTAAGATGTCTGTATGTATCAAGACATAACTAGTGTTTTTAAAGCTACCCATTTCTCTAAACAGTTTAAAGTATGGTTACATGAAATTTAGCATCAACGATATACTATAATATAAGGCAAATATACGTGTCCCAGGATAATGTTGCAGGATCCAATCTTGGCCGGTCACTGGGACCAGAGGTTTACTCTTGTGAGTTTTTGGACTCTTGCTGGAGCCCATCCTCAGGGAATTTCTTCTAGCAGAGTGTGTGAGGGAAGGTCTGCTAGAGAGAAGATTCCCTGAGGATGGGCTCCAGCACGAGTCCAAAAACTCACAAGAGTAAACCTCTGATCCCAGTGACTGACCCAGATTGGATCCTGCAATATGTTATAAATCCACTATAGTCAAGATTTGCCTCAGTGAAAAGTGGGTGTTAATGATTATGATGTTATCCATTCAGTCATATCCAACTGGACAATTCTATGGGTCAGGTCTCTCCACATTTTCCAGTTTTGCACTGCTTCTTAAGTGAGAGTCAGTTTTGTGATTTTGCTTTCCAGTGACGTGTCTGGTGTTATGTGCTCCAGAACTTGCTTGTTAATCACTTTTGCTGTGCAAGGAATACAGAGGAGCCTTCACCAGCACCACAGCTCAAACAAGTCAATTTTCTTCCTGTCTTGTTTTTTTAAGGTCTAAAATTCACAACCATAGGTAGCTACGGGGAACACAATAGAACAGTGGTTCTCAACCTTTTTAATGCTGCGACCCCAACTGGTCGTAAGTCGAGGACTAAACCGGTCGTAAGTCGAGGACTAAACCGGTCGTAAGTCGAGGACTACCCAACCGGTCGTAAGTCGAGGATTTTCCCTGCCCGGGAGCGCTGCGCATGCGTGGTTCCGCCCCCTGCGCCGGCCAAGGCGTAGTTGGCAAGCGGCAGAGATGGAGTAGGCTGACCACCAGCTGGCCCAGCCCAAGGGCCATGGCCCCCGCCGGAAAAGGGGAAAAAAATGGCGGACAAAAAAAATGGCAGACAGCCTTGCTTGGCGACCCCCGTGAAATGGTCGATCGACCCCAAATGGGGTCCCGACCCACAGGTTGAGAACCACTGCAATAGAGCTTTTCCATATTCAGCTCATTTTCATCATTGTGTGACCCAGTGCAGTCTGACATTTCATTTCTGGGCTGCGTTCACCACTTTGAGTGATTTGTGATCCCAGGAAAATGATTTTCTCCACATATTCTATCTCTTCACTGTCGATTTTTACTTCATGTTTCTATTCCTTGCAGTGGTCATGAGCTTAGTCTATTTGATGTTCAGAAAGGAACCAAAATCCTCACTTTCTTTGATTTTCTTCATTAGATGTTCCTGGCCTTCTTTGGTGTCTAAGAGGAGAGTTGTATTGTTGTTGTTGGTTCTTCCTTCAAACTTTAGCCTAATTTTTGATTCTTCAAGATCTAGCTTCCTCATGATCATTTTGGCATATCTGTAGGTTGATTAAGAAAGGGGAAAGAAGGCAACCTTGTCTCACTTTTTTCTCTATCTTAAACCAATCAGTGTCTCCATTTGGTATTCATGGCTTCCTGGTTTCTGAACAATGATTGCGCTAACTTGACCAGATGTGCAGTACCCACAGCTCTTGTAGGGCTCTCTATAGCTTCTCATGATCAACACAATGGAAGGCTTTCTTGTAATTGATGAAGCACAGGTAAATGATCTTTTGATATTCATGAGATTTTTCCATGATCAAGTGCAGATTTGCAACACAGTTGCAGGTGCCACAACCCCTCTGGAAGCTGGCTTAGACATCTGTAATTCCCTTTCAATAGTTAGTGCTAGGCGTTGTTATATAATTTTAATCTTGCTGATGTGAGGGATGAGAGCAATTGTTCGATAACTGAAGCAATCTTTAGAGTCACCCTTTTTCAGAGTGGAATGAACACTGAGCATTTCCAATCCTGTGGCCACATTTTATTTTTATTTATTTATTTTATTTTATTTTTATTTTATTTTCCAACTTCTATGCCGCCCTTCTCCCCACGGGACTCAGGGCGGCTCACAGCATGTTAAAAAACAACACAAAAAACATTTCCCCTATAAAACCAATTAAAAACCAAATATATTTATGGCTGTGTCATTATTAAAATCTTTAAAAAAATTTTCCCTATTTAAAATTCACCCTAGGTCAGTCCCGCTTGTTGAAANTTGAATACAGCCAGTAAAATAGTTTGACAAATGTGGATAGATAGTACAGTGTATCACTTTAACTTTATCTAACTACATCTCTAAACACAGCATAAAATAATAAGTGGAATATTTCCTTTCCATCAGTATTATTAACTAGACATCCAATTTAATATGTTTCAAACAAAATGTAAATTGCATTCAGATAAAGTTCAAAAAAATCCCTATTTATGTTTTCACATCAAATAACTCACAAAAACATTCCATTGAGATTTAATAGTGATACAAGTCTCTAATATGCCAACTTGCTTGTGGCGAAATGGATGGCAAATTTAATAATGTACTGGCGGCAAATAAATTTAATAAATAAAAATCTACTTGAATGTTCTTAAATAAATTTGCTAGCCATTCAAAGGAAATTATTCCATGGGTAGAGTTAAAATGAAGTATTTCATTTCATGTTTGAAGAACAAAGTTTGATTATTGTGTAGTTTTGAGGAATGGGCCCAAGTAGGCCACTGTTTGCAATAGATGGAACTCAGAAGCAGAGGGATTTTATATTGCAGGCTTTTAAGGTCAATCCTGAGTCTTGTGGGACCAAATGACTTGGCCTGGGACTTAGATTGGGGAAGCACTGTGCTGCAGAAAAAAACAGCTCAGAAAGAGATCATTTGTTTATTTAATCTCCTCTTTGTAAGAGGGAAAGGAATGGGGAAAAAAAACAGGTCAGATATAGGACAAGCCATGCTAGCTGATTGCAGTGGTGAACACCTGACTGAGAGACACACTGCAAAAGTCATAAATGTGACATTGGTCACAAAGTTATTTTTCATCACCGCTGTAACTTCAAACAGTTGCTACCCGAGGCAATCATTAAATGAGGTCTACCTATATAAAATAAAAAGTTTATGTGCCAATAATTTTACATTTAGAGGAAATAGGAAAACTAATACCAGATTTCAAAGAAGCATGATTTAAAATAATATTAAAATTCTTTCTTATAAATTATCCTGAATCTCAGTTTATCTAATTCTGTCTTTTCATCACAATACTAGGGAGTTCCTAGAATAAATTTGGCACTGAGGATTCAAGTGAGAAAAGAATAATGCTTATTCTCATTATACTTCTATTGGATATTTAATACCAGTTCCCTTGTATTAGTTAATGACTGCAATAAAGTTATTTCATTTGTAAGAACATTAACTTTTCTGTTTTAGATATTAAAGTGTGTTTGTAACTCACCTAAAGGCTGTTAAATCAACAACATAAGGAACAAAATATATTTAATATGCAATTTAGTAAGTAAGTATTTCTATCACTATTAACTTTGTTAAGAGCTGTCTCATTATTGCCTACCTAGTTGTATACTTCATGGTGGGACAAAAGAAAAAAGGTAGGCAATTAGTTCATGTATTCCTACTTAATCAATATATTTGTTCAAATAAGAACATTTCAAAAAGATAAAACTTGAACAGGGAGACAGAAAAAAATTTAATTTAAACAATTTAAATGTAATTTTAATTGCTAATATCACACATTTACAAAATTATAAAATTTTAAATATTACAAAATAAGAATAATGCAATTCAAAAATGGTAACTCATTTAATTCAAAAAGGATTTTGTCAAGCATTGATTTAATCTATTTTTTTAAAAAAATAGGTAGAATATATATTTTTTTCTCCTAAAATATTAAGGACTTAAATATTCCAGTAGGGGTCAGTGTATGTATAGGTCTCTATGTAATTCAATTTATTTTTGCTAATGATTTTTATATTGACAAGTCTTCAAAATTACAAAAAAATCAAGTATCTGATTATAGTATAAAGTCCTTAACTGAAGAAAACATTTGGATCTTTTATTCTGTGTGTGAAGAGGAAATAAAACTAAATTAAACTTTAGAAACCAGAGAATACTGCAGTTCCCTGTCACATATCAAATAAAGAGCAATGTTTATTTTTTTCAAACACTTGGGAGAATATTTGTATTTGTACTGTTTGTTAATCCAAGATAAAGTTGAGTTCTGCATGTATATTTATGGTATGATCAGGTAAAGGTTAACCGAAGTTTTAAGAATCATTTTATTAGGCAATCGATTGGGTGTATATAGGTGAAGTATAAAAGAAGACTGACTACTAAGATACTATTGTGGATATCACCACATGAAGCATTACACAGGAAAGAGATATTGCGTCCAAATGGATGACATATTGTGACCTATTGATGTTGGAAGAAAACGAACCTAAGATAAAAATGCAGGAAAAACTAGTAAGTGTTATTTTAATTGTGATTGATTTAATTACTATAAAACAGGGATGGCGAACCTTTTAGAGACCGAGTGCCCCAAAATTGCCCCCTGCCCCCACTCCGCCTCCCACCCTGCCTGCTCTGCCCCCGCCCACCCCGTCCCGCTCACTGCAGGGCCACGCACCGCCTCCATGGCCCACCGCAGATCACCCAGACAGTCCTGCAGCACCATGGCAGCCATACCTTCCGCCCGCACCCTGCAGCATCATCTGCATGCTATGAACCACGAGGGCGGAGTCTTGTCCCTGCTGCCCAGCTGCCATGTCCTTGGCTGCACTGCTCTGTGCTGGCTGTGCTCCTCCAGGGGGGCTGCTGGTGAGGGGGCCATGGGGGGAGGTGGGGCTGGGCCGACGACGCGCATGCCCACAGAAAGGGCTCCGAGGGCCGCCTCTGGCACGCGTGCCATAGGTTCGCCACCACTGCTATAGAATTTGAAAGGTTTAAACTTGATAAAAAAAGTTTTGTTTTTGCAGCTCACAAATCTGAATTGGAATGGAATTTACGCTCTGGAGATGACCACTTGATTTCTAAAGTTTATAAAATGCTACTTAGAATGAATTTGGAAGCTGAATTGCATTGTAAAATGGGCGAAAAACCTAGGTTATAATATAGTGATGGATCAATGGAAAATATGTGGATTAACGGTTTAAAGTTTACTTTGAATTAGTTTGAAAGATTACTTTTACAAGGTGATATATTGATTGTGTTTGACTTCTGATAGATTGGCAAGAATGTATAATAGAACTTCCAATAAATGCAGGAAATCCAATCAAACTCCAGGTTTATTTTATCACAGGTGGTGGTTTTTCTTTATTTTTATTTTATTTTGGGGGGAAAAAAATTAAAAAAAAGTTGTTCTATGCTCAAGGCTTTAGGTACAGCTTAAATAGTGGTCTGAGTCATAGCCAAGATATTTAAAGCAATATTAATGTAAGTTTTTCTCCAATTTATTCAAGTATTCTTCCCTTTGCACTGATAGTAAAGGGCAACCATCTGCTATTTTATTGAAAAAGGAGCAAGCTTAGCTATATTTCGAGCATCAAAAGGATTTTAAAAAAAGCTGGGACCATCAGCAGCATCTTGTACACCCCTGTAATTATTTTTTTTCTGTGCTTTGTCTTGATAATTAGAAGACTACACAGGGTTATTGCTACAAGTAGCCACAGCTTTACATGTTTTATTTTATCAAATTCACAAAAACCAAAGTAAACATTACATTATGTCATAATTATAATATTCTCAAGTCTAGATACAATGGTTATTTCTTTTTCTGATACATTCTTCAGTAGGACAATTACAGAAATAATTACATTCAAAATATGATTTTGTGAGGTTAACCTAACAAGTATTGTTTTAAAAATGGACAAAAGGGAGAGTAAACAGAACAGTGTTTTCATAGGGAATCTTTATTTTTTAAATAATAAAGAAATTAGATGTTATGCCATTTTCCTAAATAATAATAATAAATCATACATTTATTTCAGAAAACGTTATTTTTTTCTTTCATGCTACTGAACTTGTTTTTTATTTTTCTGTTAGCATGTCAAAGACCAATTTGGAACATGCAATGAGCAGATGACATATCTCTTTAATATCTAAGCATCATCTCTGAATTCAAAGGAAATGGAGAATATTGCCTATTTAGTGACTGTTAAATATCTGTTTTTGAAATTCAACATTAAGAAAACCAAGATCATGGCATCTGGCCCTCTCAATTCCTGGCAAATAGATGGGGAAGAAATGAAGGTAGTGACAGATTTTATTTTCCTGGGCTCCAAGATCACCACAGATGGGGACTGCAGCCAAGAAATTAAAAGACACTTGCTCGTGGGGAGGAAAGCTATGGCAAATCTAGACAGCATACTAAAAATTAGAGACATCACCCTGCCAACAAAAGTATGTATAGTCAAGGCCATGGTTTTCCCAGTTGCAATGTATGGCTGTGAAAGTTGGACCATAAGAAAGGCTGAGCGCCAAAGAATGGAGGCCTTTGAACTATGGTGCTGGAGAAGACTCCTGCGAGTCCCCTGGACTGCAAGGCGTTCAAACCAGTCAGTCCTAGAAGAGATCAACCCTGACTGCTCTTTAGAAGGCCAGATCCTGAAGTTGAAACTCAAGTACTTTGGCCACCTAATGAGAAGGAAGGACTCGCTGGAGAAGAGCCTAATGCTGGGAAAGATTGAGGGCAATAGAAGAAAGGGACGACAGAGAATGAGGTGGCTGGATGGAGTCACTGAAGCAGTAGGCGTGAGCTTAAATGGACTCCAGAAGATGGCAGAAGACAGGAAGGCCTGGAGGAACGTTGTCCATGGGGTCGCGATGGGTCAGACACGACTTTGCAACTAATAACAACAACAAATATCTGTCTCCACCTTAATATATTATAAAGTCTACATTCTTAAAAGATAGATTAGAAAAGCAGTAGATTAATACTGGTACCTCAGGAGTTTAATGTACAAAAGGGATTCCCTAATATCACTAAAGTGAAACAAAGTTGAATTGAATTGGAAAATATCTTGCCAAGTTCTGTTACCAAATACAAATAGCTACGTACAGCAGCTTCCCTCTCCACATAGCAATATATTGATGATTAAGTCAGTGGATGCATCTTAAGATAAATAGCAAAACTTACTAAGATGTCTGTATGTATCAAGACATAACTAGTGTTATAAGAATGTAAAAAGAATGTATGTTAATATCTGATAAATATCACAGTATATGTATAGGGGAGAGTTTGGAAAAATAAAAAATAAATTAAAAAAAGAAGAAGACATAACTAGTGTTTTTAAAGCTACCCATTTCTCTAAACAGTTTAAAGTATGGTTACATGAAATTTAACATCAACAATATACTGTAATATAAGGCAAATATACATGTCCCAGGATAATGTTGCAGGATCCAATCTTGGCCAGTCACTGGGACCAGAGGTTTACTCTTGTGAGTTTTTGGACTCTTGCTGGAGCCCATCCTCAGGGAATTTCTCTCTAGCAGTGTGTGTGAGGGAAGGTCTGCTAGAGAGAAGATTCCCTGAGGATGGGCTCCAGCACGAGTCCAAAAATTCACAAGAGTAAACCTCTGATCCCAGTGACTGACCCAGATTGGATCCTGCAATGTGTTATAAATCCACTACAGTCAAGATTTGCCTCAGTGAAAAGTGGGTGTTAATGATTATGATGTTATCCATTCAGTCATATCCAACTTGGCAATTCTATGGGCCAGGTCTCTCCACATTTTCCAATTTTGCACTGCTTCTTAAGTGAGAGTCAGTTTTGTGATTTTGCTTTCCAGTGACGTGTCTGGTGTTATGTGCTCCAGAACTTGCTTGTTAATCACTTTTGCTGTGCAAGGAATACATAGGAGCCTTCACCAGCACCACAGCTCAAACAAGTCAATTTTCTTCCTGTCTTGTTTTTTTAAGGTCTAAAATTCACAACCATAGGTAGCTATGGGGAACACAATAGAGTGGACTAACATACATTTGATTGCCAGGCTGATGTCCTTGCTTTTCCATATTCAGCTCATTTTCATCACTGTGCGACCCAGTGCAGTCTGACATTTCATTTCTGGGCTGCGTTCACCACTTTGAGTGATTTGTGATCCCAGGAAAGTGATTTTCTCCACATATTCTATCTCTTCACTGTCGATTTTTACTTCATGTTTCTATTCCTTGCAGTGGTCATGAGCTTAGTCTATCTGATGTTCAGAAAGAAACCAAAATCCTCACTTTGTTTGATTTTCTTCATTAGATGTTCCCGGCCTTCTTTGGTGTCTAAGAGGAGAGTTGTATTGTTGTTGTTGGTTCTTCCTTCAAACTTTAGCCTAATTTTTGATTCTTCAAGATCTAGCTTCCTCATGATCATTTTGGCATATCCGTAGGTTGATTAAGAAAGGGGAAGGAAGGCAACCTTGTCTCACTTTTTTCTCTATCTTAAACCAATCAGTGTCTCCATTTGGTGTTCATGGCTTCCTGGTTTCTGAACAATGGTTGCGCTAACTTGACCAGATGTGCAGTACCCACAGCTCTTGTAGGGCTCTCTATAGCTTCTCATGATCAACACAATGGAAGGCTTTCTTGTAATTGATGAAGCACAGGTAAATGATCTTTTGATATTCATAAGATTTTTCCATGATCAAATGCAGATTTGCAACATGGTTGCAGGTGCCACAACCCCTCTGGAAGCTGGCTTAGACATCTGTAATTCCCTTTCAATAGTTAGTGCTAGGCGTTGTTATATAATTTTAATCTTGCTGATGTGAGGGATGAGAGCAATTGTTCGATAACTGAAGCAATCTTTAGAGTCACCCTTTTTCAGAGTGGAATGAACACTGAGCATTTCCAATCCTGTGGCCTGTACAACCAAAGGATTTAAAAGACCGTGTCCACAGGGAAAACGTATAATTTAAATCAAAAACCTAGTCCCGATCACAGTTCCCGACCGTAATTTTCTAATATATAAACCCAACTGTACCTGTATCCCCTCTTACAAGAAGGTTTCCCGTTCCCAATAATTGACTTTTCCGGTTAGTTTTACTATGGCGAAATTCTTACGAGGCTGGAACATTCTGACCCTGCCAAATCTTACAAGATGGGCACAGAAAGGCAATCTCATGGGTATCTGAGCCTGGGTCATACTGGTTGATACTAGCACCATTAATTGCATCTAGATGCCAATTGTTAGTCAGTGCAGATTATGCAACTGAGGTGTTGCCTGAGTAAAATGGGGTATGCTCATAGCTATTCACTCTCCTGAATCTTCTATCAGCTTTAATTAAAGGGCTCCCTGATTCAGACGACAAAATTGGTACATCAAATGAACCTGTACAAAGACTTTCCTAGCCAGAAGTGCAACTTGCTCAATGATTAAGAACTAGGAGTTTGTGGAGAGTCTAGGAAGACCCCCAAATTACACACTAGTCCCAACTATGGAGTGCAACGCCATTGAGAATGAACTTTTGGAGAATCCCTGGAAATGGGAAGTCCCTAAATGTGCATACTTGATCTTGCTATGGTTGATTCTGAGCCTGATCTTCCATTCCAGACTCTAATATTTCCAAGTTAGTTGTGTTTGCTCACCTCTTGCTTTAAGCCAAAGGGTATCAGTAAAAAAAAAAGGTAATAAGAAGGAGCAGTTATAACATTAAATGCGGCTTGTTCACTGGTTCTCTACATAACAAGTGATCTGATGGCTAAAAACTTAAAATAGAACAGGAACACAGTGAATAACATTGGGTTCCCTCTGACAGTGTCTTGGCTAAGCTCCCAAAAACTTATCAGCCAGCCCTGATAACAATGTAACATTCACAAAGAATGAAATTCCATCTGCTTCCATCTGCATGGAATAATATATAACCACAACACATGGGAGCACCAAGCCGATTTTGGTAGATCTCAAATAAATTCAGATTGATCAGGCTCATTTAGTATTTAGGTAGGAGACCACTAGGAAATCCTAGGACTGTAGGACAAACTAGGAACTTGAGAAAACATCCTTGAAAGAAAAAAAAATGCGAACTACTTTTGTACTTTTTTAAAGAAAACATCATGAAGGTGTTGATTCAGGTACCAAGAACCAAACTTAAATGGAGGGACGCTTCATTTTGAATATTTGTATGGTCTTCTTAAATATAATTAAATGAATAGAAATATTCTTAATATTTGCTGTGATGTATCAAGCTCTAAATCACTTGGAATCAAATGAATCTCATTTTTTCCAACTAATACTGTAATTTAATATTTGGGGTAAATGTTTATGATAAAATCTTTAAAATGTTAGATTATTCTTATTCATAAGTTGACTTTTTTAGATACGGGAACAGAGTCATTATAAAATAAACAGCTGATTCAAATTTAAGAATGGTAATATTATCTTTTGATACTGCTCACTGTGCTCTTTGGAAATATTTTTTCAGCATGTGAGCAGATACTCTCTATGGAATAATAAGCAAACTAGTTCATCATTGGCAGAAACAAAATACAGCCAACCAATTTATGACAGACACAGCTTTAACATCTGACAGCTAGATTCATTATTGGTTTAACAGCCAATCATTAGTTTTGACGACACATGTCTAATGAAGTTGGAATATAAAAAGCCCTCTTGGAACATACAAGATTCAGTGTTGAAGTGTCTCAGATTGCATTTGCCTTCGGTGGTTCACAGAGTACTGAAAGATTTTAAAAAATAACCAAAGGAAGGAAAAGGAGAAAGAGAAAAGAAGGAAAAAGAACTGTTTTGAAAGTGTGATTATACACAAGCTAAAAATGTATCTGTGTATTTATCTTTTCATGTTCATCATACCCGTGGAACTTAATGAAAATAATCAGGCAAATGAGAATACAGAAAAAGGTGGACTATGCAACGCATGTACATGGAGGCAAAATACAAAATCTTCAAGAATAGAAGCTATAAAAATTCAGATCCTCAGTAAACTGCGTCTAGAACAAGCACCTAACATTAGCCGGGATATTATAAGGCAACTTTTACCTAGAGCTCCTCCACTGCAAGAACTGATTGATCAGTATGATATCCAGAGAGATGACAGTAGTGATGACTCTTTAGAAGATGATGATTATCATGCTACAACTGAAACTATTATTACAATGCCTACAGACTGTAAGTAATTTCTGTTAATACTTCCTTTATTAACAAACACTTTTGTCTTTGTGCTGAGAAGCCACATTTCAGATTTTTCAAACAAACTGCTTTCTAAAGCACATACTACAGAGGCTCTATTTTTAAAATAGAAAGATACTTTCTTATAAAAACTATTCTACAATAAACATGTTTGCTGTTGATATGTAAAAAGCTTATAAAGCTTACAAGAATGAGAAATACATAGAAAAGACATATACTGAAACATTCCGAAGAGCCAGGTTTTAAAAACATTTTCCTGAAAAGTGGAAAATAAAATACATTCATATAAATGACATGGTAAAACAAGTATCATGTATCACAATCAGCTCATGTATCACATGTTAATGTTTTTATTATAGAGATATATAAGTTAAGAGTTTTAAACCTATTTATGTAAAAATCATTTTTTTCAATTCTATAGATTTTTATTTTTGGTGCTTTTGATTTAGTTTTTGACTCCTGGTAACTGCCTGGACTAGTCCCTGGACTAGTTTTTGGGCAAGATTTTTTGGGAAGTGATTTGCCCTTGCCTGCTTCTTAGGGCTGGGAGAGAGTGACTGGCTCAAAGTTACCTAACTGGCTTTTTACATCAGGTGAGACTAGAACTCAAGGGGTCCCAGTTTCTAGTGTTGTGTTTTAGCCACTACACCAAACTGGCTTTTCATACAGTTTGTTTACACTAGTAAAAGTTATGTTTACCTTTACAGGTTTGTTTTTTTAGTATATGTTTTTTAATTATTCTAATTTCTTTTGCATTTACATAATATCAGCCAGTCAGGAATAACATAGCAAATACTATGACATCATACACCCAGAGAACCAATTAAATTTCACTTCCAAGTGATTACAATTCATTAACAAGATAAAAATCCACAAGGTTTTCACCTTGAATCCTTGTCCCAGTTGTAATTATATCCAAAATACTGGAATGCACATTGAGATAAATTATCCTAATGAAGCCTTTCCCCTCGAATCAGTGAAATGATTGGAAAATCAATTAAGTGGTATACAAAAAGTTCACAACAACCTGTTATATATTTCTTTTTTCTAACTCATGGGCCTGTCAACAAATATCAATGAACACAAATATATAGTTTTAACAGCCACATAATGAAACTCATTCCTTAACTGGCAAAAATGCTATATTTAATGTTTATGAATAAACATTAGTTGTGTTAAGAAGAAATGAAGTTATTTATTGAATGAGCATTTCTTCGTTATCGCCTTAGTGCTGAGCATCTGCCACAGGTCCTATCAAGTATCTTTGCTGAATTTATATTATAGTATCCTATGTTCTTCATTAGCTAAAGTTGGACATGGCAGCTGTCTTCAGAATAACACTTAAGGCAATGATGAAATATTGTAAAATGAAAACTTAGGCCCAGATGACACAGATTTGCTACCAGCAGACTGCAGTGATATACTATACTGAGATTTCATTTGATATAATACCAAGAATAGCATCTATTTTATCTAAATGCGATAATCTAAATATAATTAAGAATGATTGTAACTATTAAGAAGGAAATAAATTGCTTTTGTTACAAAATCTCTGCAAATTATTTCAAAAATTATTTATCTTTGTTGCCTGGAGAACCTTCTGAAAAAAACTTTTTTCTATTTATTTGAATTTTCATTTATGATGAAAATGAATTTCATTCATTTAATTGAATTTTCATTATGTTAAATGTGTAAATGTGGTGGAGTTTATCTTCAAGAACATAATTCAATGGATCTAACTTCCAGGATTACAAAATTGATTTAAACACTGTTGTTAAACCACAGCAAGGCATTCAGGTGTGCTCTTCAATAATCTCCAGACAAGTCCCAAATCTCACCTCAATTGGGAGGCAGTCATACATAAAAAAGAGACAAAGAATAAGTACAATTTTAGTATTTTTACTTCTATTCAGAATAGCAACTTGGTTACAAGCACATATACGTGCCTTCTAGGTATGGTTTTGTGTACACTGATGTGATGCGATTCTATTAATATAATCCATATCACACCAAGGAACATATAAAAAAGACATCTTGCAGGCATGTATATGTATTCTTAGGTAAGTTGTTTTTCTCAGTTCATTATATGCTAACATTAGTTTCTTGATAACTGTAATGTAATTTCAGAATTGATAAACCAGATTAGACATGGCCAAATAATTTTAAATAAAATAAGTTATTTTATCTGAAATAATAACATAAGTGTTATTACTGCACAAGCAAAATCAATCTGAATTCTCTTATAGCTTCTTTGCAATCTTGTTTGTATTAAATACTTAAGGTTAAAAAAATATTCAGTTAAGATCGCAGGTGCTCAACCTTTATCAGTCTGAGAATATACTACAATGCATTCAACATCTCTTGCTATTTTGCTTGAAGGTTTTTCAAAGAGTGACTTGTACAGCTGGCCAGTTACTTTAAGTAATAAACTCACAAAGAATCCCAGGGAGTATTTAGAATCTGTTTTCTTCTTAAGTAATTTTTCACAAGAACACTGCACATTCCAAAAATGAAATGCCAGGCTGGAAGATAAATTTAAAAAATCTATGCAGATGCTAGTGCCATGAACATTTTAATTTACTCTGCAGCTTTTGAATTAAATATTTCCATTAGTTTTCTTAAGATTAAATGAATTTGTTCCACAGGTTTTTTTTTATTTCTTAGACTTAATAAAGTTAGAATATTTTAATTTTATATTTCAAAGTTCTGTATTTTTCTACTACAGGTGGTCCTCAAGTTATGACCACAATTGAGCTCCACATTTATGTTGCTAAATGAAACATTTGTTAAATGAGTTTTGCCCCTTTTTACAAACTTTCTTACAACAGTTGTTAAGTGAATCATTCCAGTTGTTAAGTTAATAACACGGTTGTTAAGTGAATCTGGCTTCCCCATTGGCTTTGCTTGTACAGAAGGTTGCAAAAGCTGATCCAATGACTCCAGGATACTGCAACCATCATAAATATGAACCAGTTGCTAAGCATCTGAATTTTGATTGTGCGACCATGAGGATGCTGAAAATGGTCATGTGAGAAATGGTCATAAGTCACTTTTTTAAGTGCCATTGTAACCTTGAACGGTCACTAAATTAACCGTTATAAGTCGAGGACTACCTATATGTGTTTCCATAGCATCATTTCTAAAATAATTATTGTATTTTATGAGTACTGTGAACTAATTTAGAAACTTTGGTAATTTAATTTTTATTCTTACTAAATAAATAGATTATAGAATGCATGCTGAAGTCCAGTACAATTCCTGTGGCAAGGATGGAGTACACACAGATATTGAGAATCCATAGTTCTTAGAAGTCCAATCCAACATGGTCCATGATGAGAGATGTAGAAGTTGGAGATGCAGGGAGTTGAATTTGTGTACTTGAAGGCACAGGTTCCCTCTTTCTGCAGTGGTAAACAGTATGCATTTTTTCACTGTTCCTTTTTATTCAGTGTGATCATCTTCGTAGAAAAAAAAAATCACTTTTTTTCCCACCACCATGGCAACAGGCTTGTGCCTATGTAATAAACAGTTTGATGCAATGGTTTCACATAGAAATTACACTCATTGAGATTGACCATAAAAATTAACTTCATATCAAGAGCATGTGGGAAGGAGGTAGCAAAATCATACCATGTTTCCCCCAAAATAAGATCCGGTCTTATTTTTTGTTTGCCTCCAAAAGAGGCACCAAGTCTTATTTTCTGGGGTGTGTGTGTGTGTGTGTGTGTGTGTGTGTGTTTTCCACTCTCCTTGCAGTGGCAGCAGCAACAGCCCCGCCCAGCTGGCCAAACGTCTGCGGCCGAAGGAGCAGCTTCATTCTGCAGCTGAGATTGAATCCATAGCTCGGTTCTCGGCTGCACAGGCCTTCAGGAAAGGCCTCCTGACTGCAAAATGCAGGCCTGAGCTCCATGCTCAGCTGCAGAATGAAGCTGCTCCTTCGGCCACAGAAGAAGTGGGCCTGTGAGGCAAGTGTTGATCCATGGGAGGCCTGGCTGCAATGGTAAGCTCCAACCCCCCACCCCTGCCTTAGGTTGATTTTTAGGCGTGCACCTCGCCCCAAAGCTAGGGCTTATTTTTGGGGTAGAGCTTATATTAAGCCCACCCCCAAAAATCAAGCTAGGGCTTATTTTCGGGGTAGGTCTTACTTTCAGGGAAACATGGTAATATAGGAATAAATTGTTTGGTCTAATATGCACCAAGGTATAATGTGGGGCACAGGGATGATCTTTGAAATGGCCTACTTCATGGATCATTCCCACAGTTCAGAGTGATTCTCCTTGCTATTATACTGCTAATCTACAATCATGAAAATCATTCTGAAAATATTTTATGAAGTATATATATATATAAAATGATTATATATTTTTTTTTAAAAAATCATTTGCAAGCAAGTTTTTTTTTCTTATTCATTTACTTATAGCCGATTTTCCTATACCTGTGGAAGGAAAACCCAAATGTTGCTTCTTTAAATTTAGTTCTAAAATACAGTATAACAGAGTAGTTAAAGCCCAGTTGTGGATATACTTAAGACAAGTCCAGAAGCCTACAACAGTATTTGTGCAGATCCTGAGACTCATCAGACCTATGAAAGATGGTACAACTTCGACTGCAATTCGATCCTTGAAACTTGACGTGAACCCGGGGACTGGTATTTGGCAGAGTATTGATGTGAAGACTGTTTTGCAAAATTGGCTTAAACAACCTGAATCCAACTTGGGCATTGAAATCAAAGCTTTGAATGAAAAGGGAAGAGATATTGCAGTGACATATCCAGGACCAGGAGAAGAAGGCTTGGTAAGTTCTTCTTTAAAGTCCTCAGCATGTTTGTCACTTAGTACCTTTGTGTCAGCAATGAGCAAAAAAGCTCAGAGCTTTTTAAAGATGGTGATTGTAAGCATATATACAGTACTTGGCATTAAACTTCCTGGGATTTATCTCCACATCAATTTTGTTTAGGATTGTAATAGGAAAACACTGGCAAATTAATGGAGTAAAATTAAATATGATCCTTATTAATTTTCTGTCAACGAAGCTAATAATATTTATTACCACTAGGTCAGCTTGTATAGGTCGGCATATTCAATTATATAGGTCAGCATTTTCAATTTGTTAATATTCAAAATTAGTTTATGTAGAGCAAAATGTATAGCCTTAAAATCATGGTTCCAAGAGTGAACAATAAGATACTTAGGAAAAACTCTAGAAAACAGACAGCAACAAATAGCCTTCTTATACTGTTTTTCTTTGAAACATGTCAGAGTGTTCAAAGATCTGACATCTCATTTGATATAACATTGGTGAGGAAAGAATATAACTTACTTAACGAATGGAGAAATTCAGTGGAGTGCTCATTTGCTCATCACTTTCTTATGTAACTATTCCATTCATTTTGCAATAGTTATAACATCAGTGACTAAATACAGTAACTACCAAAAATTGTAAATCCCTAACATTATATTTCAATAAGTATAATTCTATTTTCCATTTCTAATAGATACTGTTTAATTTTTCTATTTCAACCAGCTACTACACCTTTTTATTAAACTGAATACAGTAAACATGATTAAACAGAGCTATTTTAAAATAAGTATAGCCTGCTAACAATAAATTGTTTCTGCTGGAAAAATTGCTACGGCCTTAATGGGTTCAGGATTTTTATAAATATTTAATTGTGGGAAAATTAAGCTTCTAAGTAGTTTTAGAGAACATGAAACAAGTTTAATAGTAAATATAACAGTATACACAGACATAGTATCATACATGACACCAAACTGGCAGGAGTAGCCAACACTCCAGAAGACAAACTCAGGATCTAAAAAGATCTTGACAAACTTGAACAATGGACCCTATCCAACAAAATGAGTTTCAATGTGACTGAAACGTGGAGAAAAGCAAAGTTTTACATTTAGGCAGGAAAAATGAAAGGTACAAGTACAGATTGGGTGAGACCTGGCTTAAAAATAGTAACTCTGAGAGGGTCCTTGGAGTTCTAGTGAACGATCATTTGACTATGAGCCAGCAGTGTGCAGCAGCAACCAAAAAAACCTAATACAATCCTGGGTTGTATAAACAGAGGCATAGAATCAAGCTCATGCAAAGAATTAGTATCGCTTTATAAAACCCTAGTAAGACCACACCTGGAATACTGCAGCCAATTTTGGTCACCATATCACAAAAAAGATGTTGAGAGTTTGGAAAAAAATCAGATAAGAGCAACTAAGATGATCAAAGGCCTGGAGACTAAAACAAATGAAGAACAGTTGCAGGACTTGGGTTTGGCTAGTCTAAAGAATATAAATCTAATTCAGAACTGCTATTTGTTATTTGAGGAATAAATCCATAATATAAAGTATATAAACATACTGTACATTGTCTCTCTGATAAATTTGGAAAACTTTATGGATATTCAGAACACAGAAAAATACAGATTTTAAAATCAAGTAATCAATAGTCTTAATCTATTTTCCCTCCTTTGCTACTCATTTTATTATCTTATATATGATTGACAAGAGGAAAACAGTTGTAACTAAATGCTCCCTTTCCAAAAACCTGACAATTGCTAAGGGAATATTTAAATTATGTTCATACACCAATAGACTGTTCTTTGTGGGATGAATTATCTTTCAGTACAGTTCCCCATTTACCCCTTATTCTGTTTCAGAGAAATAAAGTCTTTTGGAACAGATTGAAAAACATGGAAAATTATAAAAACAAAGAAAAACCTTGTTTTTCTATTAAAACAATGGTTATTCTTTTTATTCTTTGAACAACATGAAAATACATTTGGTTTTCCAAAATCGATTACCATGTACTAGAGGGTGCTACTGCTCAAGAAACTCAAGGCTAAAAGTATTGTGCAGTTCCTGGATAATATTCAGTGGAGAAGAGATGTTTATTACAGTTCAAATTTTAAAATTATCTACAAAAATAAAGTTTATAGAAATATTACTAGAATCAGTTGTGAGGGATTATTATTTTGCAGTCAAAATTGTACATTCAAAGGTAACAGTATTTAAATGCCAGATAATATGTAAGAAAAATGTATCCTATATGAAATGTTGAGTAATATATCTTTTCCCAATATACTATTCATTTTCTTTTATTTATAGAATCCTTTTTTAGAGGTCAAGATTACAGATACGCCAAAAAGATCACGCAGAGATTTTGGGCTTGATTGTGATGAACACTCAACAGAATCTCGATGTTGTCGTTACCCATTGACAGTGGATTTTGAAGCTTTTGGATGGGACTGGATTATTGCACCCAAAAGATATAAAGCAAATTACTGCTCTGGAGAATGTGAATTTGTATTTTTACAAAAATATCCACATACTCATCTGGTACATCAAGCAAATCCAAGAGGTTCAGCAGGCCCTTGCTGCACACCTACTAAGATGTCCCCAATAAATATGTTATATTTCAATGGAAAAGAACAAATAATATATGGGAAAATACCAGCTATGGTAGTAGATCGTTGTGGCTGCTCATGAATTCTGCATTAAGTTTGCTGCTTCATAAAATATGGAATTTACCAATATATGTATATATTTCCTTTCAGCAATTTTGGAAACTGTGAATTTTTAAACAATAGGCCTACCTCTCATAGGTTATATTTTAGGCTATTGTAAAGATTTCCAACAGGCAAAGTACAATATATGAACTGAAAGACATTTTTTTATGCAAGTGGTGTTTTTTAATCAGTGAATATGATAAGCTACAATCAACCCCTCAAGATTTTGTGATTTACTTGCTATGAAAAGAGCTATCTTTTCATTTATGCATACACCATAATCATATATTAACTTCAACAAATAGAAATAGATAAAATAACTCCTCCTTGTATTCCAGAGAATTAAAAGGAGTTTACTAATATAGTACATAGTCTTAACAATTTATTTTACTGTTGTATTTACACTAGAGGATATTCTGGCAAAACACAGAATGATGAGTACCACTGAATTATCCTCAAACACTTGAACTGATTTTGTAGTACAAAAACCAGATAAGATGAAATTCCAGAGAGCAGACAAATCCACAAATTATGATAACTGCATTGTCTTTTCATTCCTTTTATAATTACTATTTTAATTATTTTCTGGCAATGGTGCTATCACAGTAGATTCAATATGCACTCCTAACTATTTGCTGCAAGAACCCAAAATAAGATTACCGCAATGTAGCTGAATTGAACACTGTAGTAGAACGATACACACCAACAAGATTTCAGGCATTAATGTTCAGGAAACATAAAGCACAATAAATAGAATTCTCAATTATAGTTTATTAATTATTCACAAAGCATGGAAATTTTAATTAAAGTTTGTGTGTGCTTATGTGTAGCAAATATCTACTGACGATTACAAAAGCAAAAGCAAAATTGGTTCTTTATTATAAAATTATTATAAACATACTGCAACATTGTTTGCCTAGTGACATACAATTGATAAAATTAATAAGCACAATACTGTAAAATAAAATGTTGATATTATAAGTTTTGTTATTATACACACACAAAATACTGTATTGTAAATAAATTTTTATTTTTTATTTACTCTGAGTATATGATGTGCCACATGGGTTTGTCTTTTTCTACCACATAAAGTTGTACTTAGATTACTGGTATGTTAAATTCTTTTATTCTTTTGCAATAAGAAAGCACAGATATGCACATTAAATCTTCCATAGTACTTATGACTTCACTCAAATATTCTTATTTTTTTATTATATACCCTACTTCATTCAAGGTTAACAAGAAAGTTGATTGGAAGAGTGTGACATACAATAAAGACATAAGAGACTTTATGTGGTCTGTTTAAGGGTGTCCATAAAATCTTCCATAAAATCTTGAAAAAGCATTTTCAGAACACTACTATTCCTCTTCACTTGATATGTTTTAAATCTAATTGTACAAATAATGACCTCTGTATTGATCAAATTAAAGCAAAATCAACTTTTTCATAGTCTGTAATATTGCTCACAATGTAAAACTGATGGCATTTTTTCAAGTGCTAAAATCGTATATAATATGTTATTAGATTTATTTTATATGTATGTAATAAACATATGTAATACACATTATTGTATATTTTGCTCAACACAATTTACATACTGTATTTCTTGTCAGGAATATTATTTTAAATATCAACTATGATTGAAATGCAATCAATAACCATGTAATTTCTGTTAATTTAAAAAAAAAATATAGTATCAAAATTCCAGTTATTATATTGGTTTTCAACTTAACATTTTATTTGCATGAGACTGCAACAAACTTTATATTAGTCACTAATAGTTTTCCTCTTCCCACTCAATTTATATCATTGTAACTTTGTAAAGTAATTTTTTGTTTCAGCGAAATTTAAACTTTTTTTTCTGATTGCATATAGTGGCCAATCAAGTTATGCTTGTTTAAGATCTAAAGTCTCATGAAGATAATGAAGGCAAAGTCAGGCTTTTGGACTTTGGGCTTAATGGAATATTATAGTGTTACTATATTCAAATTTACAGTGCATGGCTATTTGGGTATCAGAGGCAAGTGTAGGAAAAGGCTAATTAATAAACTCTTCTGTTATGTGGAAGACTTTCTAGCATGGAAGATAACCGCTAGCAGTTTCTTAATGTGCTAATATACTGACACACATAGATTCACTAAATAATCTAAGTCCTGGGTTCAATGGTAATTTGATACTGCAATAAACAATAGTTATGGAAATAAATCCTTACTGCACTCTAAATAAATAGATCCTTAGTTTAAAATTTGTAAATACCAAATCACGTATATTTCTTCTAATGCTAAGCTTATTTAGTATTATACAAACTGTATTATACAAACTGCATTCTTTGTGTGGGAGAAATTTTATTTAAAGTACTAGTAATAATTCATGCATGCTCATGCCATACGGCATTTAACAAAATTCTACATTGATGCCAGATTTTGTTAGCGGATCTCCATGCAGCTTAGGAGCCTTAGCATTTCCATGGATTCAGGCCAATGCGAACTTGAGTAAGAAGGGAGCTCTCCCAATGACAGTTTGCCATCACTCACCAACTATTTCACATATTTATTTTACACTGAGTTCAGAACATAGTATGCAAATATTTGTCTTACTGATGAGCCTGAAAACTCGTGATGAAGTAATGGAATTTCTAGAACAGTACATTAGAGTACTTGATCTTCTAAGAAAGAGGAGCTCACAGACTATGCTAGGAATCATCACCTCAGTTTTGCTATTTAACATTTCATTTGACATAAGTTCTGCAGTCTTTATTTTAATCAGTCTGCAGAACTTATTATAAAATGGAAAAAGATTTACCTTACTTTCATCTTACAACTCCTGGTTGATAATCTATATAGCACTTTTTAAATTCTAAATTTCTTTATTGTACAGAAAATGTGATATTATTTATTTTATTAAAGTAATCAAATTTATATAGCTGCCCATCTCACTGGGAGTGTCTCTGAGTGGCATACAACAATCACATAAAACAAGTTTATATATTTTTTGTAAGTAATTTTTAATTTTTATACTTGGTGATCCGTATTTCTCACTGATATAGTTCAAGTTATTACCCTGGTAGTATCTTACAGAGATGAAGAGACCTTGGGTGTACGGACCACTGTATTGGTCCAGAAGTTCTTGAACACCTTGTAATTGTTCCTACCTGACTGGACTAAAGCCCCCCCCCCCAGAAGGTTATATGAGGTGGGCCACACAGCAGAGAAGGCCCAAATGTAAATCCCTAGCAGATGGTACCCACAATATTCTTACTCTTGTCAAAATTAATGGGACAAGCTGATATAATCGGGGGCAGGTGGTCCTTCAGAAAGCCCAGTGTCATGCCATGAAGGGGTTTAAAGGTTAAAACCAGCACCTTGAATTAGAAACAATAGAAAATTGGCAGTCAATACAGTTCGTGGAGCAGAGGTGTGACATGTTTTGTTATGGAAGTACACATGCTTGCCTGCACCACTTCATGTACCAGCTGAAGCTTTTGGATACTATTGAAATGGAAGCCTCATTAGAGTGCATCAACGTAGCCCAACCAGGAGATGACCAGGGCGTGAATGACTGTGAGCAGAGTCTCCTGATCCAGAAACAAGTGCAATTGACACACAACCCAAAGTTGTACAAAGGTCCTCCTAGCTATGACTGCCACCTGCTCTTTGAGCAAGAGTCATGAGTCTAGAACAGGGGTAGTCAACCTTGGCTCTTTTATGACTTGTGGACTTTAACTCCCAGAATTCCTGAACCAGCTGGGAATTGAAGTCCACGTCATAAAAGAGCCAAGGTTGACTACCCCTGGTCTAGAAGGATCCCCAGATTGCACACTGGGTCTGTTTGGGGAGTGCAACTCCATCCAGTACCAAAGAAGGCAAAGTCCTATAATCAGTAGGCTCCAAAACCTAAAGTCACTCGGTCTTCAGCCAGGATTCAGTGGAAGCCTGGTTTTCCCCAACCAGACCCTCAGTTATGGCATTGCTTAATTTGCCAGGGGAAGAGATATATAATTGGATATCATCAGTGGAGGATGGACCATGCAGCAGACTGGCAGAAACAACCTCCAGCTCCCTCTGAAACCCTCTGGCTTCATCAGTTGCCAGTCATAGCAATGCAGGAAATATGGCCAGTGCAGCCATGTGCAAACACAGTTCATCCTCCAGCTCCATACTGCTGAAAAGCTGAGAAACCCCCCCTCACCCCCAAAAAGAAGAAAATCTAGAAGTCTAGTTCAAATCCAGATCCCAAGGTACAATCCAGTCCAATCCAGGTAAATGCCCATAAGACATTCATATTAATATTGATCCAGTCATGCCACTAAAGCGACAATTGAGTGGCTCCTTTTCTCCATCATCATACCAGACAATACACGACTCTCTCCTTTCTATAATCCAGTGGTGGCGAACCTATGGCACGGGTGCCAGAGGCGGCACTCAGAGCCCTCTCTGTGGGCACACGTGCCGTCGCCCCAATCTTAGGCCTTCAGCTGGGTTTTATAAAACCTTTTCGCTTTAGGCCTCCGCCGCCGTGTGCAAAAAAAAAAAAGGTTCCATCAATCAGTCAATTTCAACTTCTCGCGGGAAAAAAAAAGATCTTGCAAAGTTGGAATTGATTGATTGAACTTTTTAGTCCCACCCAGTCTGCCCTTACCACCGCAGCCATGCCCACCCAATGGGCCATACCCACCTAATGGGCCACACCCACCTAATGGGCCACACCCACCCGGCACCCGACGATGCACAAGTGGGTTTTGGGTTGCATTTTGCGCACTCGGTCTCTAAAAGGTTTGCCACCACTACTATAATCTATCCTGCCTAATAATCAAAACCATAAATAATAAGCTCATTTTTTTCTGTTTTACACAAAAAGTCCATAAGGGGTTTCCAGTCAACAATAAATATATATACTAGCTTTTCTCTGATGAACCAAGTCAATTTAGCCATTTCAGCAAGTTCCATCATCTTTACCAACCATTCCTCTATTGTGGATAATGCTGAATCTTTCCATCTTTGTGCATACAATAATTTTGGTCCACTTATCATACACAAAAACAAAGTTCCATGACTTTTTTCCAACTGTCCATTGATTCAAAAAGAAAAATATCTGGTCTCAACTGTGTATTAATGTTTAAAATTCTCTGAATCAGTATATATTTAAATCCATTTTTTAAAGCTTTTTTACACATCCACTAAGCATGATCAAAAGTCCCTTCTTGTTATTCACATTTCCAACATAGATTTCAAGTGCCTTTTATAGATTTTAGAGTAGACAATTTGTCTGGTGACATGTATCAATGGCTCATCATTTTATAAGAATTCCCCTTAAGATGAGAACATAGTATAAATTTCACTTCTTTCAACCACATTTTCCCATTGTTCCATCTAAAATATATTTTAGCCCCATTATTCTTTCATTTGTTCTTCTGCTTCAAATTCAATAACATTCAAATTTCAAAGCAATTGCATTTTAGCAATTGCATGTTCATCATTTTAATAGTTGTTCATCGTTTTCACAAAGTTCTGTTTCAAACTCAGTCTTACATTGTCAAAACTATAAATATCATTGTCTATTTTAAATCTTTCTAATAACTATAGCTAAGAAAACCATTGACAATAATATTCCTCTGCCACCATTTCTCTTAATTTTATATTCTCCTTGACAAAAATCTCACAATTTGCCTTTGTCTTGCCTATTAAATGCTTTGCGGGGGAGAACCACAAAGGTGTTTTCTGATATAACCTGGGTTTTACAGTTTATTTATTCCATATTTTCAGTATGAAATGTCTAACATAATGGTTTTTAAAATCCACATTATCCTTGACTTTTCCTACCAGTAATACTCATGCCACCCATGCCAGCTCATGTTCTTCTAATTCCCAAGAACAACACCATTCTTCCATCGAAACCAAACGGCGAAAAATAATCCATGTTACTGAACTGTAATTGACTCTGTGATTTGTACTCTGAGTTATATAGATGAAAGCAATGCATCACACACACAGTCACACAAACATTTGTTTTCATTACATTGCTATTTAGCAGGACTTAATAGAACTATTCCAAACAATCTCACTTGGCAGTAAAAGGCTATTACATGGATGTCTGGGACTAAGATAGCTAAAATGTTTGTTCGGTCATAATGCTATTGCCGTATAGTATCACTACATAGCCTAATATGTAGTATCTATAGCTTGTATAAATTACAAGATATTGTCAAAATGTCATATTCCATTGCTTTAGACATATGCTACAATGTACTGGAACTACCTCATATTTTAATAACTGTTTCTCTTCTGCTGTAAAGTGCACAAAGCAGATTACACTTTTTATTTAATTTAAAGCAATTGTATTAATGCCAAAACAGCTTCCCATAATCTACATCAAGGGTGTCAAACTGCCAGCCCACGGGCCAGATGCATCATGCCGAAACCACGCCTACCCCAGCTCCGGCAATGGGGAAAAGTCATGATATGTCGCGAGTTTGACACCCCTGATCTACATCCAACCCCTGGTATTTTTATGTCATCTTTTGCAAAGAAAGCTTGAAACAAAGTCAGTATCCTCTATAATTTGCTACATATGAAGTATTAGTTTGCTACACATGAAGTGTTAGGTTGTGCTGTAATTCCTTGATATTATTGCACATAGTTAATAAGTGAATAAATATTGCCCATAATACTGGTAGTTACATAAATATTACAACCTTAAACTGGATCCAAAGTGTTTGTGCATAAACAAAAATAATCTCTGCAATGTAGGGAATCCAAAAATTCTGGTGATTTACCTTTGTGAAGTGATGCAAGCATTTTCAAAGGATATGCAATATATCAAGTCCATTGGAATGTAATGAAAAATTTAATCTTAAATTGAAACTTAATTCAGTTGATTTTATTAAAATCAAGAAATGAATGAATTTGCCCCTGCTTGGATTTCTCTTTGTGTCATTTTAGTTGATACTAATAAAGTACTTTTGGAAAATGTCAATTATACTAAAAAAAACTTCTGAGAACTAATAAAAACTGTATCTTTCTCAGCCAGTTAGCCTGTTTGTCCTTTTCATGTATATGCTAAAACAAATTAAGATACAGAATTATTACAATGTGTTATATGTAATTGTTCTCATTCAGAGGCTATGTACAACTTTGTTTGCAACCTACTTATGGAAATAGAAAGTAGGGTTATATGATAAACGTGCTTTGCATTTTGGATTATTTAAATGGCAGAACTGATTGAAAGAAAGTTTAGTAATCAACTTGCCTTATTTATCTTTTATTACATGGATGAGTGGTTTCATTTCCAGGGCTTTCATTGCTCTCGCAGTTCAAGATTGTGGTATACCACCAAAGATCTGCGGAAAAATATTTCAAATCATTTGGGGAGTGGATCAGGAATAGCTTATTATGAATATAGGAAATAATATCAGATCAAAACTGCTCACCTTGTCTACTAGGAACTAGTGTCTGATGAAGTGATTGTTGATCTTACTTATTTTATTTCAAAAGTAAAATCTCGTAAGGCAGGCAGCCCAAATAGAACACCCATAAAACTTCTCAAATGAAACTTAGATTCATGGCTTATTTATTATAATAGTTTAGATTCAAATGCCTCAGGCTGGATTTGAGCTGTATAACAAGGGAAATATGGAAGGCACTGTCAATTATTCCCAAGCTAACCAAAGAGAGAAGCAACCTAGAACTAAGGAGAAACTTCCTGACAGAACAATTAACCAGTGGAACAACCTGCCTCCAGAAGCGGTGAATGCCCCAACACTGGAAGTTTTTAAGAAGAGACTGGACAGCCATTTGTCTGAAATGGTATAGGGTTTCCTGCCTGAGCAGGGGGTTGGACTAGATGACCTCCAAGGTCCCTTCCAACTNGGGGGGGGGGGTGAGAAGGTTATATGAGGTGGGCCACACAGCAGAGAAGGCCCAAATGTAAATCCCTAGCAGATGGTACCCACAATATTCTTACTCTGTCAAAATTAATGGGACAAGCTGATATAATCGGGGGCTATCCTTCAGATAGCCCAGTGTCATGCCATGAAGGGCTTTAAAGGTTAAAACCAGCACCTTGAATTAGAAACAGTAGAAAATTGGCAGTCAATACAGTTTGTGGAGCAGAGGTGTGACATGTTTTGTTATGGAAGTACACATGCTTGCCTGCACCACTTCATGTACCAGCTGAAGCTTTTGGATACTATTGAAATGGAAGCCTCATTAGAGTGCATCAAAGTAGCCCAACCAGGAGATGACTAGGGTGTGAATGACTGTGAGCAGAGTCTCCTGATCCAGAAACAGGTGCAATTGACACACAACCCAAAGTTGTACAAAGGTCCTCCTAGCTATGACTGCCACCTGCTCTTTCAGCAAAAGTCATGAGTCTAGAAGGATCCCCAGATTGCACACTGGGTCTGTTTGGGGAGTGCAACTCCATCCAGGACCAAAGAAGGCAAAGTCCTATAATCAGTAGGCTCCAAAACCTAAAGTCACTCGGTCTTCAGCCAGGATTCAGTGGAAGCCTGGTTTTCCCCATTCAGACCCTCAGTCATGGCATGGCTTAATTTGCCAGGGGAAGAGATATATAATTGGATATCATCAGTGGAGGATGGACCATGCAGCAGACTGGCAGAAACAACCTCCAGCTCCCTCTGAAACCCTCTGGCTTCATCAGTTGCCAGTCATAGCAATGCAGGAAATATGGCCAGTGCAGCCATGTGCAAACACAGTCCATCCTCCAGCTCCATACTGCTGAAAAGCTGAGAAAAGCCCCCTCACCCCCCAAAAGAAGAAAATCTAGAAGTCTAGTCCAAATCCAGATCCCAAGGTACAATCCAGTCCAGTCCAGGTAAATGCCCATAAGACATTCATATTAATATTGATCCAGTCATGCCACTAAAGCGACAATTGAGTGGCTCCTGTTCTCCATCATCATACCAGACAATACACGACTCTCTCCTTTCTATAATCTACCCTGCCTAATAATAAAAACCATAAATAATAAGCTCATTTTTTTCTGTTTTACACAAAAAGTTCATAAGGGGTTTCCAGTCAACAATAAATATACATACTAGCTTTTCTCTGATGAACGAAGTCAATTTAGCCATTTCAGCAAGTTCCATCATCTTTACCAACCATTCCTCTATTGTGGATAATGCTGAATCTTTCCATCTTTGTGCATACAATAATCTCGGTCCACTTATCATACACAAAAACAAAGTTCCATGACTTTTTTCCAACTGTCCATTGATTCAAAAAGAAAAATATCTGGTCTCAATTGTGTATTAATGTTTAAAATTCTCTGAATCAGTATATATATTTAAATCCAATTTTTAAAGCTTTTTTACACATCCACTAAGCATGATCAAAAGTCCCTTCTTGTTATTCACATTTCCAACATAGATTTCAAGTGCCTTTTATAGATTTTAGAGTAGACAATTTGTCTGGTGACATGTATCAATGGTTCATCATTTTATAAGAATTCCCCTTAAGATGAGAACATAGTATAAATTTCACTTCTTTCAACCACATTTTCCCATTGTTCCATCTAAAATATATTTTAGCCCCATTATTCTTTCATTTGTTCTTCTGCTTCAAATTCAATACAATTCAAATTTCAAAGCAATTGCATTTTAGCAATTGCATGTTCATCATTTTAATAGTTGTTCATCGTTTTCACAAAGTTCTGTTTCAAACTCAGTCTTACATTGTCAAAACTATAAATATCATTGTCTATTTTAAATCTTTCTAATAACTATAGCTAAGAAAACCATTGACAATAATATTTCTCTGCCACCATTTCTCTTAATTTTACATTCTCCTTGACAAAAATCTCACAATTTGCCTTTGTCTTGTCTATTAAATGCTTTGCGGGGGAGAACCACAAAGGTGTTTTCTGATATAACCTGGGTTTACAGTTTATTTATTCCATATTTTCAGTATGAAATGTCTAACATAATGGTTTTTAAAATCCACATTATCCTTGACTTTTCCTACCAGTAATACTCATGCCACCCATGCCAGCTCATGTTCTTCTAATTCCCAAGAACAACACCATTCTTCCATTGAAACCAAACGGCGAAAAATAATCCATGTTACTGAACTGTAATTGACTCTGTGATTTGTACTCTGAGTTATATAGATGAAAGCAATGCATCACACACACAGTCACACAAACATTTGTTTTCATTACATTGCTATTTAGCAGGACTTAATAAAACTATTCCAAACAATCTCACTTGGCAGTAAAAGGCTATTACATGGATGTCTGGGACTAAGATAGCTAAAATGTTTGTTCGGTCATAATGCTATTGACATATGGTATCAATACATATCCCAATATGTAGTATCTATAGCTTGTATAAATTACAAGATATTGTCAAAATGTCATATTCCATTGCTTTAGACATATGCTACAATGTACTGGAACTATCTCATATTTTAATAACTGTTTCTCTTCTGCTGTAAAGTGCACAAAGCAGAGTGCACTTTTTATTTAATTTAAAGCAACTGTATTAATGCCAAAAAAGCTTCCCATAATCTACATCAGGGGTGTCAAACTGCCAGCCCACGGGCCAGATGCATCATGCCGAAACCACGCCCACCCCAGCTCCGGCAATGGGGAAAAGTCATGATACGTCGCGAGTTTGAAACCCCTGATCTACATCCAACCCCTGGTATTTTTATGTCTTTTGCAAAGAAAGCTTGAAACAAAGTCAGTATCCTATACAGTTTGCTACATAAGAAGTATTAGTTTGCTATATATGAAGTGTTAGGTTGTGCTGTAATTCCTTGATATTATTACACATAGTTAATAAGTGAATAAATATTGCCCATAATACTGGTAGTTACATAAATATTACAACTTAAACTGGATCCAAAGTGTTTGTGCATAAACAAAAATAATCTCTGCAATGTAGGGAATCCAAAAATTCTGGTGATTTATCTTTGTGAAGTGATGCAAGCATTTTCAAAGGATATGCAATATATCAAGTCCATTGGAATGTAATGAAAAATTTAATCTTAAATTGAAACTTAATTCAGTTGATTTTATTAAATCAAGAAATGAATGAATTTGCCCCTGCTTGGATTTCTCTTTATATCATTTTAGTTGATACTAATAAAGTACTTTTGGAAAATGTCAATTATACTAAAAAAACCTGAGAACTAATAAAACTGTACCTTTCTCAGCCAGTTAGCCTGTTTGTCCTTTTCATGTATATGCTAAAACAAATTAAGATACAGAATTATTACAATGTGTTATATGTAATTGTTCTCATTCAGAGGCTATGCACAACTTTGTTTGCAGCCTTCTTATGGAAATAGAAAGTAGGGTTATATGATAAAAGTGCTTTGCATTTTGGATTATTTAAATGGCAGAATTGATTGAAAGAAAGTTTAGTAATCAACTTGCCTTATTTATCTTTTATTACATGGATGAGTGGTTTCATTTCCAGGGCTTTCATTGCTCTCGCAGTTCAAGATTGTGGTATACCACCAAAGATCTGCGGAAAAAATATTTCAAACCATTTGGGGAGTGGATCAGGAATAGCTTATTATGAATATAGGAAATAATATCAGATCACCTTGTCTACTAGGAACTAGCGTCTGATGAAGTGATTATTGATCTTACTTATTTTATTTCAAAAGTAAAATCTCGTAAGACAGGCAGCCCAAATAGAACACCCATCAAGCTTCTCAAATGAAATTTAGATTCATGGCCTATTTATTATAATAGTTCAGATTCAAATGCCTCAGGCTGGATTTGAGCTGTATAACAAGGGAAATATGGAAGGCACTGTCAATTATTCCCCAACTAGCTTGCTTTCAGTACTGGGAAAACTATATTGCAAATAGTTAAATAGATAGCCATGGGCTGTGGTGGCACAATGGTTAGAATGCAGTATTTCAGGCTAATTCACTGCCAGGAGTTCAATCCTGAGTGGCTCAAGGTTGACTCAGCTTTCCATCCTTCTGAGGTTGGTAAAATGAGGACCCAGGTTGTTGGGCGCAATATGCTGACATTGTAAACCACTCAGAGGGCTGTAAAGCACTATGGAGCAGTATTAGTCTAAGTGCTACAGTATTGCTGTTGGATGAAAAATTAACCTTCTACCTTGAAGAACATTGTTTAACCAATGTTTAGGTTATTTTTAGAAAGGATAAATCAACAATAGTCTACTTGGTCTGGAAAATATTCTGTTTTCCTTTTTTAATGAATTTCTATTTTTATTCAAAAAAAGTGATTCTGATTCTGTTAACATACCCATACTTTGGGTTAAACTAGAGAATTTGGTTCCTAGCAGGAGTCTTACATATTTAATGTTGGCATTATATCAAGATAGTATAATACAGGTTAGATGCAACATAAAAACATACTTACAGGCAACATGGTAGTGACTAAAGGTGTGAGACAACATTGTATTCTTCCCCAACACATTTAAGATCTATGTCAATGAACTGGGGACTACATTACATCAAATTTATAGCCACTGTCCTTTATTAGGCAAAAGGAAAATTGTGCTTTGCTTTATGCAGATGGCGTTGTTCTTCTTTCGACTACTAATTAGGTTTAAAATTCCAACTTAAGGTTGTCAGTGTAAATGTTGGCAGATGCTCATTCAAGAGAATGTGGATACAGCAGACTTTATAAAACCTTGTTTTAGAGCAAATATCACAGTTTGAAGGAATTCACTGCTGCAAGTAGATACAGATAGACTTTCTTTTCCTTTTCTCTCTTCTCCTCCCCTCCTCTGGAATCTGCCCTCCAGCCCATCTTTAGGCTGCATTATCTCTTGCTGGCCCCAGAAATCCTTAAGCCTCCATTAGAAACCCTGACTGCTAATCCATCTTGGATCACATTACCCGCCTGTCCCCAGCCAGGCATTTGTTTATGTAAAAAAAAAAAAAAAAGGTTGTATACGAACAAGCCAAAATAAATGTATGAAACTGACAGGCACTAGAAATATACTGATCAATCCATTCTCTTCTTAGAATTGAAAATGGAGTAGCAGCTCACAGACATGGTTCCACTGAAGACAGGAGAGCCTACTGACTTTACCAAAACAGACCAAGCAGGCTTTTAATCTTCTTCACGTTCACACAGCACAGGAGGCAATCGCAGGGGGGGAAAGGTACATTCTACTCTTAATTTGAGTAACAAACAATAGTTATATATAAAACAACCCAAAATTTCCAGATCCAAACAGTAAACAATCTGTCCCTGATTATAAAATATCCAGTTTTATCCATTCCTTCCTCTGTCAGTTTTCCTTCTTCTATTACAGTTAACTCCAATTGCTACTTGCTTTCATTGGTTCCCTCTTTTTCTTAATTAAAAGTTTATACTTCCATAGTAATGTTACTTGCACTCTTTTTCTCTTGTTAGTGTCATAGTAAATGAAATAATTAGTAGATGGAAGATTGATGCATTATCTAGGCTATGATAGTGGGGGGGGGAATTATAGAGAGTTAGGGATCTATTCTTTACTGAATACTGAACAGTAAGAAAGAAAGCCAAAGTTCATTTTCATTTCTTTTAGCCTTTTCCACCACCACCCCTACTCTGGAAGATCATTATAAAAATAATTTCAAGAATAGAGGAATCTTTTGTGCAGATAGATGCATGAAAGATATTGAGAGGAGACTCTATCTATGTACAATGATGACTTAAGAATGCACGGTAGACACTTTCTTTTATCGGTAGTTTAAGTAAAAGACATGCATACAATGATAAATAGAAATTCCTCATTTTTTCCATTGATAAAATAAGGAATATAAAATGAAATAAATGAGAGATTTGCAAAAGTGCATATATTTTTCTTGAGAAAAAATGTTTACATTAAAAGTAAGATGAAGTGTTAATAGGGTATATTTATTTTCAACTGAAAATAGTTACATATTTCAGAGACATGTTTTCATCCCAAAGCACGTAACTCCTATTAACACTAATTGGAGTTACACATGCATACTGAAAGAAGATATATCTCTTTCCTTTTTAAGTCACTTACAAAATGTATTAGAGTATTGCCAGCTGCCTAAAGGATCATACTGCAATTGTGGTTCTAATGTTAGCAAAGCTATATCAAGTACTGTATACAAAAATAAGGCCATCTATGTGAATATTTAAAATAGAAAAAGTTTCCTTGATAGCCAGTTCAGAAAGATGATGCACATGCTAAATATTACTAATTTATCATTAGCTTCAAACCTATTTGTCTATCACATGGACAAAATATTTCTCTATTTTCTCCACTAACTTTTAAAAAAAATATTGCACTGTGAATCTACACATACATATATTGCAAAGTAGTTTATAAAACAATACAGTTAATCTGCCTGACTTTTGCTAATTTCAGAAATAAGATCACTTTTGCTTTTATAGTTTGCAAAGAAGATTGCACTAGGAAACAAGGCCTTCAAATATATCTTCCTTGCTACACTATTTCAATTTCCAGGAGATTAACACTATAATTCAGGTCTTCAGAAAATGTTGGTTCACCTCATTTTTAATTTCTCGTTTGGGACTTTGGTTCTCCATGATGAATGTATGAATGTATCTATGTATCACAACAAGCGACCTGCAGCACTGGCACAGAGCTTTTTGAGAGAAAACTTTAGATACCATCATTACCTTCTACTTCAGAAAATCAGGAAAGAAAGCAAATGTTGTAAATGGCAATTGGAATAGGTAAATTGGGAAATAACCATTATACACTATCTACAAGGCAGTTATTTTAATACAGTATAATATGCTGACAATTTGAAGGGCCATGTTATCCACTTATAATTACATAATATATAGACTCTGGAGGTAATTAAAAAATAACACTTAAATACAATTTAGGGTTTTATTTAACTAGAAAAAATACAATTATGGGGAGCGGTATAAATAGGAAAGGGGTAGTATTAGAGACAGCAATGGTGGCAGCAATTTCACAAATTTGTGATTAGCCAAACCATTATGGCAACTACATTATGAACATACAAGTCCCTCATCACAAAGATTTTATAATAGCATGCATGGCAGGCTTTCAAAATTGCAAATTACTTACTAGCCCAGAAAGAATATCATAAAAGGAAATTTTCCGATAAAAATGTACTATCAGATTTCAGAAACATACCAAATATATTTATATATTTTTCATTATTTCCCATCTTACTATTATATCCCGAATACTGCAATTTTCAAATGTATCTCTCACTATGGTTAATTAGTAAAGATATGTAATATATTTAGAGTACAAGAGTTCCTGAAGTAAAAATGCAGTTAGGTTTTCAAGACGGGGTGACTGTTTGCTTGAGACAGTATATTTGTATATGTATGTGATAGACAGAGAGACACACAGATAACATGAAATCTATAAATGCCTAAAGCCTAATTTATGTGCTAAGCTTGTGAATGTGATCTTTTGAGGCATCTATAACTCTCTGCAGGAAACAGAAGGAGCTTCTCATCTTCCTAAAGTTTCTGCTGATGCAGTCAGTATGCAGCCTTGGATTAAAGCATCTCAGTATGTCTTCAATGAATTAGTGATTACCCCAAGTATTATCAACTGTAGAAAAAGCGTTTTATCTATCTAAATATAGATGCATATGTTAAATAAGAAAAGGAGAAATAAAGGCTTTACATATAATGTAAAGCCTTTATTTCTCCTTTTCTTATTTATGTCTGGTCTGGATAGTAATATTACTCACAGAACTGGAAAAACTAATATAAAACAAAATGAAAAACAACCTTCTTCAGGGTACAAGACTTTAAAGTAAAAAAACTCCAGTTTCTGTCAAACTTCCTTTATTCATGTCAAGTTTCATAATTTTAGGTAAGATGTAATGAGCCTATGTATGGAGTTACTATTTTAAAACATCAACGAAGTCTTATACTCACCCTATATATCATGTCATGGAGATGTAACTTTGAAGAGGAAGATAAAATACTGAAAATAACATTGTTTTAATATTGTTTAGAAATTCCTAATATAATGATTATATGAGAAACATTCTACTCTTTAATTAAGAGCAGTTATTATAATATGGGATATCAGTGCTGTTCATTTAATTGGGGAACAACATTTAGCATAGAACTAATTCTTCTCCCTCCAACCCCTAAATTACTCATCTCTTCTCCACCTTTCATCTACCTCCTGAAACCTGCCCTGGAAGGCTCCAAAACCATCATTATAAATTCAGGAGAATCCAGACCATATAGCAGTGATGGCGAACCATTTAGAGACCGAGTGCCCAAACTGCAACCCAAAACCCACTTATTTATCACCGGATGCCAGGTGGGCGGGGCCCACTGGGTGGGTGTGGCTGTGGTGGTCATGGCAGACTGGGTGGGTGTGGCCAAGGTGGGCGTGGCCACCTCAATGTTGCTCGAAGGAAGGAACGCCTGTGGGAGCCGGGCAGGGTTGGGGGAGATCCTGGGGGTCTCTGGGAGGTGGGGCGGTGGGCAGGAGGCTCCTCCTGCGGGGTGAGGCGAGGCAGGGTGGGGGTGCCATTGTCGCAGGGCAAAGCGAGGCAGGGGCCAGGGCGGCTGCTGCCTAACACCATCGGCCCCCACACACAGAGGCCAGCAAGCACATGGGGGCCGACAGTGTCCGTCAGCAGCCACAGCCTGCCAGCCCCTCAACCGGCGCACTCTGGGGCTCTGCAGCCAGTAGTTCAGAGAAGCCGCCTCTGAGCTGGACAACTGGCCGACAGCTGAAGAGGCGATGCAGTGGGTCGTGCCTGGGAAAAGGAGAGCATGCGAGGCCAGGAGGGATGGGACGGGAGGAGGGATACCAGCCATGCCGGGATGCATCCGGCCACATGGGACCTCGGCGAGTTAGTGGGCGGCTGGTTGAAGAGGGACGGTTACCATCTCCGGGGCATGGAGCGCGTGCCCACAGAGAGGGCTCTGAGTGCCGCCTCTGGCACCCGTGCCATAGGTTCGCCACCACTGCCATATAGCAAGAAGTCTGTGGAGGGTTAATTTTTTCTGCATGTATTAAGTTCTACCTTGATAAATGAATTACAAATACTCAGCTATGCCATATGCCAAAACATTTAGGTAAATAGTGCAGGATACAATGCTAAGAAAAAGATATTGGGATAGATAATTTCATACATTTTTTGTATAAGTGTATGTAAAAGAGGGTTGCTTGCCAGCTGAATATAATGCTATTAATATCATTAAGGTTCAGAGTAGTTTGTACTCTGTACAAAAAGATATAGGGGTCAAGCCCCTCAAATGTTTGGCATTCAAGAAATATATTCATATGAAAACATTTGAACAATATGCAAATTGGTCTAAGACGATACTGTGAGGTCAAATGATTATGTTTCACATGGTAACATTCCAGGATACTGCATGATCAATCTTTTCCAAAAGACAGTTTTCTAGACTGTAATGTATGAAAATCATTCTAAACAATATTATAAAGCCCACCACCTAAAATAAAATGTTTCTCCCACTCCATTTTATTCCACGATACTCTAATTTTAATCTCCCATTACCACAAACAGCATTTTTCTTTGCCTGTGAATAAAGGTAGTATAAACAGAATACAATTATCTGTGGATTTAGCTCCATATATAAACTACAGAAGGATCCTGCATTCTACACACTAGAGGAGGGAAGAAGGGCCTTGAGTAGTACATATGGATTGCGCACAGCAGAATCAGTATGTTGATTGCCGATACTGTACTGACAATTATAATCATCTGTTGGGACCACAGACTTACCAGAGTCCTGAAGCAGAAAGTCCATTAATGTTCTTTTTTCTTTTTTGCTTAGTGCCATCAAGTCAAACTCCAGAGACTGTATTGATGTTTTCCCATCTCAATCTATCCCTTTTAATTTACAATCCAGAACACACACACTCTCTCTCTCTCTCTCTGACATTCCAGTACCATTACTACTGTTGTCCATCTGAATAATTCATTCTTTACTTCTTCTTTTCTAGTCCATCCTCTGCTTGGAGTCTCTTCTTCTCCTCCAATGAAAGTAAATATACATATTAATTCTCTTGCTAATTATCCCAGCACCAGAATGAGCATTTCAAAGGACAGGAGAGTAGGGGGAAAGGGCTATAACATTTGCCTTTTTATCTGGCCTTTCTTGTGTTCCAGAAATCTTCTCTGCTTGTTTGGGTTCACCTGGCTGTTTGAGGTCATATCCTTCTTCTAGCATCCATTCACCTCATGCTATAAAGGAAAGGGAAACTGAAATAAAATCAGAACAAAGTTGCAGTCACGTGATTTTCTACTTGGTGATTGCATCGCCGAGCAACCGAGTTGCTGATCCCAATTGTAGTCACTAAACAAGGACCACCTTTACCTTTGCTTCTTATGTTGACAATTTCTAAATTGACATTTTATGATCTCATCTTTAAATGTTCTCAAAAAAAGTCTTACCATTTTTAATTCCTTGTGCCTCTACTGGCATTTTTGTATAATTGTTCTTGATTTGTCTTACTTTAGCTGTAGTTAAAACAATCTCTTTTCTTGATATGTGTTCATTTGATTGAGAAATCTTTCCTTTCCTTTTTTTTATTAACCTTGCCAGTTTGTCACTGTATGCCCTTCTTCCTGTCCAAGTCTTTTTTTTTTCCTGTCTTTCCCTGGCTATCATGACTGCTTCTTCTGAAAACTATCTTGGTTTTTACACTGTCTCTTGTTTCTTTCCATAATATTGCAGAGTTTCTTCCATGAAAGAAAATCTGTTCCTCCCACTGATTGTTATATTGTTATGTTATTATATTGTTAATCCAAGCTGTTCATAAAACATGGTTTGGAAAACAAGAGATATGGGTAAATCTAAAATGTATCAATAGGTTTCTTGACTGTTCTTTGAGGTTTGGAACTACTGGGGGGAGCATTAATTCCACCCCCCCTTCATTAATACCAATCATAGTTTATAGTTCTTTCCCATAAATAATGTAGCAGGGCTATCTAGCAATCCTTGGAGACAGCAAAACCTGTTTAAGAGATTATTTTATAAATAATCAAGTAATGCCAAAAGGTATTGTAAAACAGAAATTGGCATGTATGAACCTTGTCTGGCTACAAATTAATGAAATAAGTATTTTTGTTAAAAATATAATCCATAAAAGACCATTGTGATGATTAGTAGGTTTTGAAAATCTTATTCAGAACCTTCAGCGTCCTCTAAAAAACTAATATCCAAAATATATAATATCCTGTAATAACTTGGAGTGGGATTAATTTGTCTCAAACAATTATAGACATAACATTTAAATATAAATCTGATATGGAATGGATTATATTTTGAAAGAACTCCACATTAGGATTCTTATCACAAAGATTGGAGGAAAATTATTTACAAATGATTCATGGTGGGTATTATACCCTTATATAAGTTCCAAAATTACTGGGAAACTGGGTTGTTTTTTTGTATTCCAGAGCCTTTTCAAAAACCACCTGGAATACCTGGAATCTCTTTTCCATATAGGAGTCTAATTGGATAATCCTAAACATTATTTTGGTAGCACATCAAATTAAGATTACACTATGATACTTTGTACACTCTGTTAAATTTGTTATTGGTATTGGAATGTAGAGTGACATTGTTAGCTACTGTGTCGTTCTTCTTAATTAGAACCTTGATTTATTCTTCCTTTGTTACTTGCCATATTTCACTGGGTATTGCATGGGCTCCTGTAGTCTTCTGAGTTGGTAATGACTGAAGTGCTTATCTAACTTCATCTTTTAAGTGTAGAGATTCTTGTAAGTAGGGAATATCTTCTATCTTGGCTGTTGACATCATTATTGTACAGTATTTTAATTTAGATCTTAATTTAATCTCCTTTCAATTGGTTATTATCTCTCCACTGATGTCCTTTAACATACCAACTTGAGATTAGAACCTCCTTCTGAGTTTCTGAGTTCAGAGTTCTTTTGAAAACTTTCCTTGTTTTTCCAGGTCTGTTCCATTTTCAGTGTCTTTACAGATGTTGTTTTAATACTTCTTAGCTATAGAGAGGCTTAAATATTTCTGGCTTTCCCACCACGTTATTTTCTAAATAAAGTTTATATTTATGCATAGTCCATGGAAGCGTCAACCTTAAAAATACTTTCTTTAAAAAGTTACATTAAATTTACCATTTAATATAACTTATTAGTCATGATTTCCATTGAATAAAAATATTTGCTATCTAACTAGTAAGGGGTTCGATATATGTCCATCTTGGAAGAGTAATTTATTCCTTCACTTAACATATATACAAAATGATTCTTATAATGATGCAATAAGGTGATGAGAAGTACTTTCAGATATGTGAGAAAGGAAAATGAAGCTGCCACATCCATAACCCTTCCTTCCATATATATATATATTTTACAACCAAAGAAAAATGGTGAACAAAAGTTTAAAAGCTCAGCAAAAGGTAAACAAACACAGTGACAAAATTCAATCTGAAAATACATCTTGAATTTCTATGGCATTTAAAAGGAACAGAAAAATGAATAGGACTGCCTTAAGATTATGGCAATGTTAATGGTAATGGACAAGCTTAACTGTAGAAAGTTCTAAAATGCTTTGTGAAGGAAGATCCGTATGTGTGACACACAGAAACAATGAAAAAATATGTGACGAATACACAGCATTATCTACAGCAGTTGTTCTCAACCTTTTTAATGCCGCGACCCCCAACCGGTCGTAAGTCGAGGACTAAACCGGTCGTAAGTCGAGGACTGCCCAACCAGTCGTAAGTTGAGGACTTTCCCTGCCCGGGAGCGCTGCACATGCATGGTTCCGCCCCCTGCGCCGGCCAAGGCATAGCTGGCAAGCGGCAGAGACGGAGCAGGCCGACCACCAGCTGGCCCAGCTCAAGGGAGGTAAGGCACCCGCCGGAAAAGGGGGAAAAAATGGCAGACAGCCTTGCTTGGCGACCCCCATGAAATGGTCGATCGACCCCAAATGGGGTCGCGACCCATAGGTTGAGAACCACTGATCTACAGTATATGCATAAAACCCAGTTCTCAATTGCTTAAAAAGGAAGAATATCTATCTGGTAGCATGCTATCTATAAAGGCAACCAAACTTCTGATACAAAAATCTAGATAATCACTAGATGTCAACAAAGTCCATTTCTCCAAACAATATTATACATTAGTCTTAAATTATAAGGAGACATGTAATTTACTTGGGTTTGAGGAGGTCTTCTGTATACGCTATCACCTATAAATTATGGTATTTGAAAGGTTCTGAGAACAGTATGAGAAATATATTTGGAAAAAGAAAGCCATTATTATTTTCCATGAAGTACTTTCAGAAAAACGACACAATTCTGTGCTATTGATTGTTGAATAGTGATATATTCCTCTAACGTGACTTTACCAAAACATATTCGTTTATATGCCTTAAGTAGAGTGATGTGCATTTGGTATCACTGCTATCCCAGCTGTACAAAAGCTGAGGCTATCACATAACAGTGGCAAACCTCCAGGGAAAGAAGACATGCACTGCACCTGTTTATAAGTGTTTAACCATTATTCATATTTACCTTCACCCTACTTTTGCTGTAGAACATATTCATGTCAGAATCACTTCCTACCATGGCATCTCTATAGCCATAAAAATTATTCTTGAATATCTTCTGTGGATATCTGAATTCATAATTCAAATGTATTCACTTTTATCATTTATCATTTATACGATTCAGGCCTGATTTGATTTGAGATATGAAGATAGAGTATGCCTCCAGTTGAGTTTATGCTTCAAGATCTGATGGCACAATTAATTCAATTGGATTGCTTCAAGAGTACATTTTTAAAAAATATATCAATATATTGGCTGTTATTGGGAAAGCATCAGAATGTCTGCAGCGGCCTCAGCACCTTATCTTAAAGGATTTCTCTGCGCATCTTTTAAGGAGAAATAGCAAGATAAGAAATACACAGCACATCAGCCTCCAAGTGATGCAACCCAGTTTATGCAGAATGAACCAATGCAGAAAATATCCTAGTTCAACTTAAAAGTTAAAAACTCTCAAAAACTTTAAAAAGCTCTTACATTTCCTTTCACTTTTTGGAGATGCCAGACATGCAGAATACCCATGATATGCATTTGTATGAGTCTCTCTCTCTCTATGTGAAGTGGTACTTTGCTGTCTCTTTCACTGGATCTTCTGCAGAATGTAGATTGTTGGCATCGATTATGCAGTTTACTCCCTCTTGGGAATGGCCCCTGTTCATCAATGAACTGGCGGTTGCGGGAGAGCATTATTGTGAACCAACACCACACCGGAAATCAGCATGCTCTGATGCTTGCTATGGGTGGCTTGTCACAGTAGACTTCTGAATTGATGGTCGAACCATACTCCACTAGCAGTACTCTTTTGGCATCTTCACATTTGGTGGGATTTTCTATGGCACCATGACAAAGTCTGCTTCTACTAATTGCCATTCAGCTACAATGGAAGGGCTTTAAACTTTAAACTTACACTTTAAAAGAAATGGCTAAATACTGGTTGGTGAATGAATCAACACTAATTCAGTAGCTGACTAGGTCCAGATGCAACTGTTAAGATTTGGAATCAGGCTGAGAGCTAAAGACAAGATTAAATAAGATATGTTAATGAATTTGGGAATGACTAAAATAATCACAATCCATAACCGTAAAATCAAATTGGATAAGAGTTGTTATGGGAAGATTTCAGCAACCAGGAAATATTTCCAAAGAATTAGGATAGCTGCATACAACAGGATTTATAAGTATGTGCGATCAAGTTTTACTGCATTAATACCAGAATACTTGATATGGAAGAATTGATGTAGTCCTGTTTATGAAGGGAATAAAAACCTGCACTATAGATATTGTAGCTGATCCAGCTACAACACAGTTTCCAGTTACAATTTAATCTTTCTTGTACGGCATAGATGAAATCCCAGCTGAATACACAATTGAGCCAGAATTCCAACAAATGCTTGTAGTGTATTATTCAGGGAATTTGAAGTATTTAATTAGATAATTTAGTTCTGTACAGAAAAACAGGAAGTCTCACTTGTTGAAAATTGTTTAGTACAAATGAATTAGAAACAATGCTACATAAATTCTAAATCTCAGTTCTGAGTAAAAAAACTAGTCTAATATTTTACTGTGCAGAAAAAGTATATTCTAAGAAATTAAGATAGAATTCTAGCAATTATTAAGAAGAACATGTGGTCTGACAATTGATATTTATAATATTGTGGCATAAATTATTCCTATAAATTATTCTCTTTCATCAATAACATTTGTTTCTTTCCTTTAATTATAAAATTTAAATTGATGGTAGTGCAAAATTCTCAGCTTTCATATTTTTGCTATTATGTTTATGATTTTTGTGGAATGTTTTATCCAGAATCCAGATTACATATAAAATGGCAAAGACTGGAAATATATAACCCTTTGAAACTTCTGCAAGTACTATAATAATAATATTTTACCTGATGCCATAAAGAGTTCCAGTGAATTCCCATAGTCCTGCATTGTTTTAGGAAGTCACAAATAATGACAACACAGAGTAGCCTATTCTTGTATTTGGATTGGACTTTTCTAACATACACTTCCTACAAACTCCTACTTCTCATTACAGCTGACAACTATTACACCTCCTAGTAGATCACCTCATTTGAGGAGAAGAAACACCGAACTTTTGATGTTGTTCAGTCACAACAGTGTCAGGCAGCAACCAATATTTTGTTCAGAATCCAATTTAAACACTGCATGCCTTTGAGTTGCCTTGCCCTTTGGTTGCCAGTTCCTTATAAATTCTTAAAACATTTACCATTTCAATATCAATATTCATTATTTTAATTAAATGTACCTGTTTCTTGTAGTGCTTGTTTGTGGCAATAAATCTGAACATTTTCCACATTTCAAGTCCATATATTGATTGCTAATGCTTCATCTTATTCCTCTGAAAATTGACAGATCCAAAACCATCAGAATTACAAATAAAAGAATTTGGAAATTATCCTTTTGGAGAAAAGAAAACATATACATGTTAAGTTCCATGAAGTATCATTAGAACCTTAAGAACAAGAAAGATTGTTATTGTTATTAATACCCTAACTTTCCACTATCTGTTTCTGAGGTAGAAAATCTAAAATAATGGCTGAGAAAACTCCATCAAACAACGGAGGATTTCTAAATGCCAGAATCAGTTACTTCTTGCTACCCCTGAACATCAACATGCCCTCGAATAATTTGTGAGGACTAGGCATTTTTGCCTCTAATGGAAATTACAAAGAGTTCCAGAGAAGATTCCATACTTTTTATGTTCAGTTGTTATATTCAGTAGGTTATTTATTTATTAAATTCATTTGCCACCCAACTTGTGATTCAGGCGACTCCAAGTGGCTTACATCAAGATAAATAGCATATAATAACAGTTATAAATATAAAATGGATTATCCTAAATTAGTAATACTGGAAAGGGATGGATTGGAAGGAAAAAGAAAAGACTGCAGATGAAATTAAGGAATATTAAACAAACAAACAAGCATTTAGATATTTTAGAACACACACACACACACACACACACACACAGTGGTGGGATTAAAATACCTGAACAACCGGTTCTCTGCGTGGACACCGCTTCCGAAAGTCCGCTCTGGAACCTCTTTCCATTTTGTCACACATAGTCCTCATTCAGCGACCACTCCTTCAGCCACTGTTCAAAGTTACTATGGCATGAACAAGGGGACTTATGATCGTTCATCATAGATGGGATCACTGCAGCGTCCCCACAATTACATGATCATAATTCAGGCACTTGGCAACTAGCTTCCAACTTTGATGGTTGCAACATCACATGATCATGTCATCACCATTAGCAACCTTCACTGTTACCTTCCAAGAAGAAAAGTAAATGGAGAAGCAACAAGAGGTTATGAATGATGATCATGTGACAATATGGAATTCATCTAATAGTAGCAATTGGGACTGAAACAACTGCCATTGTAAGTCAACATGGTCACTTGATGTCATGCTTTACAATTGCATTGCATAGCAGTGGAATTGCCTTTCCTTATTACCATCATTAACAACAACTTTAGGTTTAAGATATGCTACCTAAAGAAACATCTGGTTACGAGGTTTAAGATATGCTACCTGAAGCAATACCTGGTTATAGGCACATGGTTAGGAAAAAGTATAAAAACTGCAGAAGCCAAATGCTGCCAAAATAGACATATCCCTATTCTTGTCCAGATGCTTTTACAATTTTCCATTTATGCTGCTTGACTTCTTGTCCCAATTAGCACGTAGGGTTTTAGAAATATGGATGCATGAAATAGTTTCCATTCTGTTGGTATACATGCTTATGTTGAACTTTATCATCACCATCTTGAGCTTTGACATGAAAATACAAGGATTTTACAGTTGCATGGTTTCAAAATTATTTTTAATTCAATAGTATCTACAGATTATGCACAACGATCATTTAATCAGTTACTGAAATGCAACTACTTCTGGAATGAAATACAACAACTGCTTCATAGTATATAGTGCAGCCCTATATAGAAAAGGAAGTAAGAAAATACCATAACTAATTGAAATTGCAAGGAGAATTTAGGTAGGAAGAATGCAATCATCCCGTTTGGAATTTAACCAGATTAACATTTTATACTTCTGTGATGAATCCCATAGGAATTTTAACAGCCCTGGATGCTGGTTTTACATCTCAGCCTATAGAAGCTCTAACATATAATGTTTGGCTTTGATTTATGAAAGAATGACATGAAAGAGTTAAATATGTTCCTATACCACTTAGATTACTCTAAGAGTCTTCTATCCAACAATAGCAATAGCACTTAGAGTTATATACTGCTTCATAGTGCTTTCAGCCTCTCTAAGCAGTTTACAGAATCAGCATATTGCCCCCAACAATCTGGGTCCTCATTTTACCGACCATCTGTCATCAGGATAGTCTTTTGTTCTTTTCTGCATTAGCTCTATGCAAACAGTATGAAGGTCTACAAGGACTTAAGCAACTGTGAATATTAAAGGATTACAATACAAAAGTTCCAGATTTATTTGTTGCCTCATGCCTATATGTTGAAAGACTGTTCAATAGCAAGTATAAGGTACAATACTGGATATTTTGTGTTGAGGTAAAAGTAGTAGATAAATAGAAGCTACTCCTCCCTAAAAGAGGTTTCATGACTTTTCATCAGGAAAGGAAAGCACAATATTACATACACAAACAGGATGAACAAAAAGTCAGGGTCCAAGGACAATTAATCATATAAATTACATTAAATGTTGAAATTGGTTGCTATTTTGTTTTCAACACTTCCTTACTTGCTTGATACATGACTCATTATACAAGTCTTTAAATGCCACTGAGGTTTCCATTAATATTTTAATCAGCAAATATTCTGGCCTTCATTAATGGCCATTTCACTTGCTTAAGTATTTGTATACAATATTATTATGAAAAGCCAGGAAATATTTTTTTCAAAAGCTTGCAAATATACCACTATCATGAGAATTTAACATATAAACTATTGTGTAATTATTGATAACTTCTCCTATATGAGTTTAGAAAATGTATGGTTTTGCCCTCCATCAAATTATTTATAATTGCCAAATATGCTTTAACAAGTTAGAGCATGATTTAAAGGGGCTACTGACCAAATAGAACTGATAAAGGAACACCCAACTCCGTTTTATCAGCCATCCCAGAAACATGCTGTGTCACTGAAGTTTCTGGCAACTATAATAAACAAGAACCTTCTTTTCTAAGCAGCCTCCATTTTTATTTCCAGTGTCTTAGCCTCCATTTTGTTTACTCCCAGCTTGGAAGTGGACCTGATGATTTTTGTTTCAACACCAGAGCTTTCCCCTTTGCAGAAGGCAAGACACCAGAGGAAATAATAGGTAGGAAGCACTATGGATGAGAAAAAGTTAAATATGGATAAAGAGAATGCCTACATAAAACCTGTTAAGGTTCCTTCCCTTAAGAGTAGAGAAATCTGATCGGTTGGCAGATGCTACCTCATCAGTAAATTACTCAATTAAATATTTCAAAATAGCACTATTTGAAGAGGCATACTACTCAGAAAGGGCTCTATTTTTAACTTACCGTAAGCTTTATTTTTCCAGTAATTCTCTGACTGCTATGATTCTTTTTGATAATTCTCCATCTTCTTAGAATGTTAGAATCCAGGGTCGCTTATGCCAGTGTGGTTTTCCAAGTAATTTGCCTTCTAGCATTGGGCTTTCAAAAGCAAGAATTGTTACCTGATAGAAGATGTTTGGTATAGCTCTTCAGGTAGAACAGGGCATGTCAGGCCACTGTAACTTGGCGGTATATAAACAGGAGACTTTCCATGTCAGCAAACTATTTATTCATTTGCCCATCACACTGAAGAGCTTTCTCTTTAGCCTGCTTTACTGACTTGCCCTATGCATTAGAGGGAAGAGAGAATACTGTAGTATTCCTTTTCCAAATTGAACTTGATCCTTTGCTTTGGAGGAACCGTGATGTGTCGCGACGTATCGTGACTTCCCCCCCCTTGCCGGAGCTGGGGTGGACGTGGCTTCCGTGTGATGTATCCGGCCCGCAGGCCAGCAGTTTGACACTCCTGCCCTAGCCCATGAGCTCCTTCAGTGCCGTGTACAGTGTATATTCCATCCTTAAACTTTAATCGGCTATCAGAATTTCCCTTTTGCCTTGAGGACAATGTCATTTGTTCCTTGCTCTCTGACTGGAATTCTAACATCTCTGGGAGAATTGCAGAATTTATCTTAGTTGTCATTGCTTTATGCAGGAAAGTGTCATAATTTTCATATTAATGTATAATTTCATTTTGTTCTTAGTTTCTTACATTTCATGTAGATCTGTTTCCCATTACATCTTATTTGTAACTGACAAATATATTATATTTATACTGTAGTGGCTAAAGAGGGCTGACGTATATACATTTATATACCCCAAAATTAATCTCTGTATATATTTACATAATAATTTAGTTTTTAAAAGGTAGAATTTCAGTAATTTACTCTAATGGATAGAACTATATGAAAAGTAGAATTTGTTAAAAACAAAATTGCTAAATTATTTTTAAAAAAGTAAAATACTGAAATTCTGCCTCTAAACATACCAGTGTATAGTGGTTAAAACAACAGGTAATAAACTGGGAGATTGTGAGTTCTAATCCCACTTTAAGCATAAAGCCAGCTTGATGACTTTGGCCTAGTGACTCTCTCTCAGCCCTGGGAAGCAGGGAATGGCAAACTCCTTCTGAAAAATCTTGTCAAGAATACTGCAGGGACTTGTCGAGGCAGTTGCCAGGAATCAAGGCTTAATCAAAAGTACCTCCCATGCGCCAAAAACCTTACCAGGCCAACTTTAACATGCTAATATTTGTTTAGAAAGACCTAAACAATCACCACCCAGCTATTTAAAAATCTCTCAACACTTTCCAAACAATGCTCTATGTACAGCTGGAGTTAACTGCCTGTGAATCCACTAGATTTTTCAGCTCACAAAGTAGGTTTTAGGAGTATGTCTGTGGAAATGTGGCAAAACCATATATCGTATGCTGTATTTTGTCAGTAGTTAAACAAGCTAAAAACTCCCCAAACTATGAAGTACATATAAATTTTGCTCTAATGCTGTTGTCAAACACTGGCAGCAAAAGCAAATATGGTGCTAGGAGATCATTATGAAATCCTGATATATAATTAAAGAGGAATGCACACCATTATTTTTCAATCCAGTATTCCTTAAAGTTGCTTTAAGGTATTGGGAGGGTGTCTGCCGCTTTCAAAGCCTAATTGTCTTTAGGGATGGCTAAATCTATTAATAGAAAAATGCTTCTAATAGATCATATTAAAATAATATTTATTAACACAAAAGCTTTAATAGACAGAACTATGAAGGACACTAGAGGAAGGAAAATTGGTCTAGGAATACAATATATATCTAGGAAACATGCTTTTTGTGGTATCAGTTCTCTGGAATACCATTCTCTTTCCTCTGAGGTATGTTTTGGCCCCTAACCTGGATATGTTCAAAAGAACTCTGAAAACTTATTTTCCAGAGTTAGATCGGGGTGGCAGGTCCGGAGAGATTTTTTTATGAATACTGTATTTTCCGGCGTATAAGATGACTTTCTAAACCCTGAAAATCTTCTCAAAAGTCGGGGGTTGTCTTATACGCCCAGTCGTCTTATACGCCGGAAAATACGGGTATTCTATTTTATTCCTTTACACATGTGGTTTGGCATATTACTCATCAAGTTTTCTCTTCCCCCTCTCTCTCTCGCTCAAACTCTATATTTTAACTGGAAAAGTTGGGGGTCGTCTTATACGCCCAGTTGTCTTATACGCCGGAAAATACGGTACTTTTCTTCCTCCATGTATGGTTTTTTTAAAAAATTATAGCATACCATTTTTTATTGTATGCCACCCACAATAATTGTAGAGTTGGATGGCTTATATATTTTAAAAATAAATAAATTTTGAGAACTTAATTTGCCTCTCAACTCTTCCTTAAAACTGAAGGAAGACAAATGATATCATCCCATTCCAGGCAAATTCATGCTAGAACCACAAACCTGTTTATTATCCCTTTTGTCTTATACGGTTTATCTATTTTGAGCACAAACAACAGAAATCCTATCAAAATACTTCAGTAGAAGGGAGAGATATTGGCAATTTAAAGCCATTGCTGCGACTTCACTATTCAAGTAATTATATCTAATATAACCATGTGTACTTCCAATCAGTACATTATTCTCTAGAGACAATTAACTAAAAGCAACAGATTACAAAATATGTGATTTACATTGTTTTATATTTCTCCAATTCTCTAGATCCACTGAAGATCTATCAAAACTGGTTAATAGCATTTGGGGCTTTTAAATTTCTAATAAACATTGAAAACAAAGCAACCCAATAATTGCTACAAAAACTCATGAAATAATTCACTTCAGCTCTTCAAAGTTTCTTTAGGTGGAGAGGCAAGGGTAACCATAATCCCCCCACTTATGCTATACTAGAGGTGGTCCTTGGCTATCTATGGTAATTGGGACTGGGAACTCGATTGCTAGAATTCTGGCAATTCTAGTTATGGTCATTAGGCTATTTGCAAGGTCACAGCTTTGAGGATCGATTGTATGTCCATTTTTCAGCACCATTGTAGCTTTGAATAATTGCTGAATGAATGGACGTAAGTTGAGAATTATCTGTAAGCCATTTTTAAATGGGAAAAATATTTAAAAGGAAATAAATCAGAAAAAAGAGTTATTATTTATCCTGATTTTTTTGTATAGGTATCATCAAAGTGATTAATAATTATTATCTGATTATAATAGTTATCCATATGTCTAAGGAATCCAAAAGATTGCCACGGTTTTACTTTATTTTATAGTAGAATATGCATATGTCAAATTGTAGTATTAGTATTTTCTTTATACTAGTATTTTCTTTATTAGTATTTTCTACCAATGTTGTGAAATAATCATGTCAGAAGTTACATTAGAAATTATGCAATGTAATTTTCCTATAATCTTCTGATAATATATTATGCACATTTAAAATTTTCAAACAAATTATCACTGAAAGTTGATAATTTGATTTTGGTATACTACTGGTAGTCCTTGATTTACAACAGTTCATTTAATGACTGTTCAAAGTTACGTCACTGAAAAATGTGACTTATAACCATTTTTCAGTTATGATTTCTGCAGCATCCCCCTGATCATGTGATCAAAATTTGGGTGCTTGGCAACTGGCATGTATTTATGATGTTGCAATGTCCCAGGGTCATGTGATTGATTCCCTTTTGTGACCTTCTGACAAGCAAAGTCATTGGCGAAGCCAGATTCACATAACAACCGGGTTACTAACTTAATCAACTGCAGTGATTCACTTAATAACTGTGGCAAGAAATGTCGTAAAATGGGGCAAAACCCACTTAACAAATGTTTCATTTAACAACAGAAATTTTGGGCTCAATTGTGGTCGTAAGTCGAGGACTACCTGTATATCAGAATTATAAAATATGCAAAGACAAGTAAGACCTTTGCAAAATATTCTATTCCTTCTTTTAAATAAGCAACTCTATCTTCAAATTATTTCTATTTATTTATAAGTGACAATTTTGGTCTTTTTTTTACATTTTTAGTAAGTTGCTCTAGTATTACTTTATTTAGTGGTAACACTATGCACAAATGCTGATCCTAAATATATCCATTGAACTCTAAATGACTTCTGTTTATAAATACTACATATGAAGCTATTAAATCTTCCTTACAACAATCTATCCTATGCCAAAATAGTTGCTCTGATTTTTTTAATCTACAGCTGGAAGACTAGATACTCAGAAAGCAATCTAGTAATAATGGTACTCTAAAATTTGTTTTACAGTTTTCTTCTTTAACATAATGCCAAGAAAAAATGAATACTCTTGATTGGTACCTGGCTGAACAGCACAGGAAAGGATTGGGTGAGTTCATATTAAATTAATGTATATTAAATTGGGTTGCTGGTAAATAGTTCCAAATTAGGAATATGTCCTATTTTAAATAGTATTATATCTCTCTTAAGGGATATGCTATTTGAAAGACTTTCTTCCTCCTGAATGTATTAGCTGCAGTTAAAACTTTTTTCATTTTGTATTTCTTATGTCCTTTCACAGATAAAGCAGACATAGTTACTAATACCCATAATCTGGCCAATCCAAACTGGATTACTGGAATGCATTTAATATAGGGATACATACATCTTTGAAGGTTATTTTTATGATTATATAATTGTATGTCTCCTTAATTTTTAAGACCCTCCCAGTAGAATTCTTGTCTACACTCATCATCAGAAATCTGCTTCCACATCATACATTACTGTGAATCATACGTGTGTTCCATTTTATCATTTATGGACATATAATTAAACCCCTGCTTTTTATCCTTTAAATAAAATATGAAGACATGATTTCCATTCATGGTTTAATCTGTTAAAATACTAAATTATTATAATTATGCTTGGTATTTCCTGGTGTACTACATAGGCCAAAAGTAACATATAAAAGTATGTTTGTATGAAATACCTAGAAAATTTCTGGAGTCTCTCAATTGTACCTTGTATGTTTTACATGTAAAATGACTTGGGAATTAATTCCTAAGTAACAAGGTACAAGTCGGAAAATAATGCAAATTATGCTTTCCTGCATATATGAAGGAGAGAAAGAATAGCCAGCAAGTATATAAAGCACAAATTAAAAGAAAGGGTTAACTGCCACTTGTCTGATAAGGGCAAAGTATTACATTATTTACACAATTAATAGTTTCTCTGATGAAAAACAAAGTAAGATGTATTTGTAACGGTTCACTCCCCAGATTAACTTATTTAAGTATTTTGCACATAAACAGCTTGGTTTGGTCAACAGGGGTATTAGAAAATCTTATCTATCTATAAGGTACCTCTATCCCCTATTTAATTTAAAAGTTTACATGAATGCTAAGAGAAAAATAAGATTTGCACAATGAAATAGGCTATATGTACTTTATTTGAAAAATGTAATTTCATTTTTTTAACTTAAATAGATGCTTCAGAAACGCAGTGAATATATTACTGAATTCGTGTATATATGAATTAACAAACTGAACTTGGCATGAGAATAATATTTTAATGATGCAGCTGTTATGTTTGTTCGTTCCAGTATTTCCGGAAATAATCTCCTACGTAAGTTACAATATCCCAACTACTGTGCTTCTATTCTGTTCTAAGTGATGACTTAATAATGGTTCATAGTTGCATGACATTTCATTAACAACACTAGTTAAAATATTATGTATCTGCCAATAACACAAATTAAAATGAATAGGCTTACTTTCATAGATAAAAATTGTTTACTGACTTATGCATACTTCATAATACAACATTAATATTGGCCTAATTTGATTCATAGTATTTCCTTAAAGGCTTATGTCAAAAATGTTTTGTATTCAGTTAGAAAATAATAGGCATTATATTGTATATTATATATTATAAATTAAAATTTTTATCACAATATGATAA
>NW_015386201.1:615588-747235 GCF_001527695.2 Protobothrops mucrosquamatus | reverse complement strand
TGTGCATGTTAACTTTTACTTCTGCAGAATAAAATAGGAAAAATCACACCTGATATATAGATGCATTCATCCTGCAGTAGTTTGATTCAGGTTGATGATAGTAGTAAGTACATATGTAAGCCCCATGCGAATGGGATCATGTGCTATTAAAACAAAGGATTCTGTCTCCACATATTCACATTGAATATTCTTATGTTGTCTGAATTTGATTTGGTCCAAGAAGCACTATTTTAAGCTTGTTCTTTGTTTATGCCATGTTTATGTAAGCTGTAAATGAACTTCCCCTTGACTGAATCAATAACAATGTGACAAGGGGAACTGAATGATCTTTCACTAATGGTGTTCATTCCCATTGCTTACAATAAGAAAATGTTGACATAAATGCTATTTTAATTGTAGGCAATCATTTTAACAATAGGAAGTCCATCTGAGTTAGAAACCAAATGATATTCTATTTTCCATCTGTAATTTATTTAGGGACCACAACAATCTTACTAGTAGTATATCTATAGTAAATCATGTCTTAAAATAAATTCTTCTTCTTTTCTCTTTATAATCTGTCATTACTTCCTACCATGAAGAGAATGTAAACATAATTGAAATTACGTATCTTAGCCACACAGATGCATCTTTATATGCCATGCCATATATGCAGAGTCTACAATGAGTTTCTTTTAACATCAAGATATTATTCTTCCCCAAAACTAGAACAATACCAGCCTTGAAGTATCTACTGTGTGGAATGCCTACTATTGTCTGATATTCTAAAAGCAAGTAACTGCCATATCAAAAATCAGAATGGATTTTTAGAGACTGATTGTATGATTGATATCAATATTCCTTTGATCTACTATACCAACATAGGTCCAGTTATCCACAGCTTAGCAAACAACAACAAAAAATTCAATAGCCACTAAGTTATCATATTTTGGCAGCAGCAATCTGGACAGTCAGTAGATGGCAGCAAAGAGATACATGAAATGATAGTGCTAGTTTGGATTTTTCCAGATATGGTAGTCCTATGCTGAACTAATTATGTCAGATGTATTCTATAAAGTCTTCAGTCACACAACTGAGCAGCATTTCCCTGCCAACTGTTGTATATCAGATTCACTGCAGAAAACCATAATTATGAAGTAGTAGTATCAAATTCCTAACAGTAACATATCTCTACATTAGTTAAGCTATTAATACGACAATCATGGTTGAAATTGTATATTTATTTGAAAAAAGTCTTCTATGTCCCTTCCAACCATGTCTACTCAATAAATTATATTCCATTTTTAAACACTAAGTGCATTGCTTGCAACTCTTGGAATAAAAGAAAAACTTGGTAAAATAATTTTGAAGCTATTATAAATACTAATTAAATTTACCAATTATAGGATCATTATAAAGAACTGCTCTAGAATGATATCAGACACTGTCTACTCTAATGTTAAGATTAAAGAAAAGTCCTTTTCAGAGTGATCATTTAATTTACCTCAATGGCTTCAATTTTATACATAGGGAATCAAGGCATAAATCTGCTTCTTTCAATATGACTGGCCTGTAATTAAATAATAATAATTAAATGTAATTAAAAAATAAAAATAAATATTCAGCAATGCTTTACAATTGCAGTGGAACAAGTTTGACCAAAAGTGATTGAAATGGTGGCTGTAGAAGTGGTTTAAACAAAAACATAAAAACCAAACTCATACCATAGCTTAGGTGAATAGTCTATATGGCTCAACCATAGTTAAATCATCATCATAAAACAATTAATCAATAGAAATTGTGGGTGCTCCAACACTGGAGTTTTTAAGAATTGATTGGACATTTATTTGAAATGGTGTAAGGTTTCCTGTTTGATCAGAGGATTGGACTACAAAACCTCCAAGGTCCCTTCCAATTGTTACTTTGGTAGGCTGTAACATTGAGTCACAAGCTCTAAGTGTCTGTGACAACAGTGAAAAAATGACCAGTTGTTATGAATTCCAGATGTAGGGAATGAGAAAACAATACTTCCATTTGAATCCCTGGTTTGAGGTAAGCTTCTTTGATTCCATCCAGACTTTAAGTTGTTACTACTACAAGGCTAGTAAACTCTCTCTTTGCTACTTACAGGGTGTCAAACTGCCGGCCTGCGGGCCGTATGCATCATGCCAAAACCACGCCCACCCCATTGTCAGCAACGGGAAAAAAGTCGTGATACGTCGCCACACGTCACGTGACGTCGCGAGTTTGACACCCGTGTACTAGTGTGTCTGGTCTATTGGTACCAATTAAGGAAGGGATGAGGAACCAATGGTTCTCCTCTTGCTGAACTTTTTTATTTTCACAAGCCTGAGTGAACGCAGCCCAAACTCAGAAATATTGGGGGGGTGGTTCTTAAACTGTTCGAACCAATTATAGGTAATCTTCAACCTTCAACCACAACTGAGCCCAAAATTTCTGTTGCTATGCTAGACAGTTAAGTGTGTTTTGCCTCATTTTACGACCTTTCTTGCCACAGCTGCTAAATGAATGTTTATCTCTTATTTCTTTATTCATTGTTTACTCAAGCACCTCAGCAGCAGCCAACAGTCCCAAACAGAATCCTCAATTCAGAAACAAGCAATTTCAAACTGCTTCATCACCTTTAGGGTAATTACATTCAGTTTAAAGAATTACTGTGATTGGAAGTTACCCTTCAGAAACCGTTGCTCTGCAGCATAAAAGAAACTAACCTGCATTCACAGACTATGTTAGCCCAAAGCCCTTGGCTCAGCCCAAAGCCCTTTCCTCAGTTCACGGGGCAAACCTAACCACACAAATAATAGCATAAGCTGCGTTTACACAAATAATTGGTTTCGCTATACTGTGATTCAGTCTGCTTCAAGAGGGCCTGATACCGACTCCTGGAATATTCGGCAGTTTTAAAATGTGTTTTCTTCTTCACCCAAGATCTCATTTAAGCCTAGACCTTGATTATTAACATGTCTTTAAAACTGAAAGAATTGGTACTTTCTCTGGTCTGACCAATCCCCTCCTCACCCATTAAATCAGTGGTTCTCAACCTTTTTAATGCCGCGACCCCAACCGGTCGTACGTCGAGGACTAAAGCGGTCGTAAGTCGACGACTACCCAACCGGTCGTAAGTCGAGGACTTTCCCTGCCCGGGAGCGCCGCACATGCGTGGTTCCGCCCCCTGCGCCGGCCGAGGCGTAGCTGGCAAGCGGCAGAGATGGAGTAGGCCGACCACCAGCTGGCCCAGCTCAAGGGAGGTAAGGCACCCGCCGGAAAAGGGGAAAAAAATTGGCGGACAGCCTTGCTTGGCGACCCCCATGAAATGGTCGATCGACCCCAAATGGGGTCACGACCCATAGGTTGAGAACCGCTGCATTAAATCTTGGGAGACGTCAAAACTCCCCCCTCACCTTCTTGTAGCTTTTTGCCCCTGGCTTTCTGTCAGACTCCAAAAAAAGGCGGGAATTAGTCTAGGACAGTGATGGCGAACCTTTTAGAGACCGAGTGCCCCAAAACTGGCCCTGCCCCCGCTCCACCCCCTGCCCCACCCCATACCGTGCCTGCCTGCGAGGCCACTCACTGCCTCCAGGGCCTGCCGATCGCCCAGGCAGCCCAGCAGCGCTATGGCGGTCATGCCCTCTGCCCACACCCTGCAGCATCAACTGTGCACAATGGGGTGTGAGGGCAGAGTCTTGTCTACGCTACCTGGTTGCCATGTCCTTAGCTGCGCTGCCCCGCGTGGGCCACGCTCAGGGGTGATTCTCCTTTAGGGGGGCTGGTGGAAAGGAGGGGGTCACGGGGGGAGGCGAGGCTGGGACAACAGCACGTGTGCCCACAGAGAGGGTTCCAAGTGCCGCCTCTGGCACCCGTGCCATAGGTTCGCCACCACTGCCCTATACCATTTCAGACAAATGGCTGTCCAGTGTCTTCTTAAAAACTTTCAGTGTTGGAGCATTCACAGCTTCTGGAGGCAGGTTGTTCCACTGATTAATTGTTCTAATTGTCAAGAAATTTCTCTTTAGTTCTAGGTTGCTTCTCTCTTTGGTTAGTTTCCATCCATTGCTTCTTGTCCTGCCTTCAAGTGCTTCAGCTTAACTACCTCTTCTCTGTGGCAGCCTCCGAGATATTGGAACACTGCTTGTCCTTCTTTTAATTAGACTAGACATTCCCAATTCCAGCAATCGTTCCTTATGTTTTAGCCTCCAGTCCCCTGATCATCTTTGTTGCTCTTCTCTGTACTCTTTCTAGAGCCTCATCTTTTTTACATCGTGGTGACCAAAACTGGATGCAGTAGTCCAGGTGGTATTAACACTTCACGTGATCTTGATTCTATCCCTCCGTTAATGCAGCCTACATTGTGTTGGCTTTTTTGGCAGTTGCAGTACACTGCTGGCATATTTAAGTGACAGTCCACTAGGACTCCAAGATCCCTCTCACGGTTATTACTATTGAGCAAGGTACCACTATACTATACCTGTATATTTGGTTTTTCTTGTCTAAATGTAGAACCTTACTTTTTTCACCATTGAATTTCATTTTGTTAGAAAGCGCCCAATGTTCAAGTCTGTCAAGATCCTTCTGTATCTTAAGCCTATCTTCTGGAGTGTTGGCTATTCCTGCCAGTTTGGTGTCATCTGCAAATTTGACAGATTAACATATATATTACAAAAACAGGTCACTCTAATTCAGCATTTCTTAAACTTCTTCTTGTAAGAATTCCTTTCACTTTCAAAAATTAGAGGACCTACAAAAGAGCTTATTTGCATGTGTTATATTTATCAATATAAAGTTGATTCACCTGTAGAATATTTATTGAATCATGCAAAAAATATTAAACCCATTACATATTAGCATCAATATTTTTATAAAAAACTATTTCTTAAGAATTAAAAAATAATGAGAAGAATAAATCATTTTAAATTTTTCCAAATACCTTTTGTCAGATATTAATCTGGCAAATAATTTTGATTTCCCAGACCCTTGAGGGTCTCCGGATATCCCCAGACTACACCAAAATGCTGCTGTACAGTAGCTGAAAGCCTGATTCACACATCCTGCTAAGCCGTGGTCTACAAAGTAATCTCTAACAGCTGAGTTCACAAGTGATTATGAAGACATAAACCATGGTTTATGAACAAAGGCCAGTTTTATACAATATGCTAAATCAAACTATATTCCCCTTTAGATACACTGATGACCCGGCCCAATAGTTTGGAATTTTTAGTTCTCAAAATAATTAGGTGTCCCAAACTCATGCAGATAATACTGCTAATCCTTTGAAATAATTAGACTGAAACCACTATGCCAGGCATGTCAAACTTGCGATATCACGTGACGTCGCACAACGTATTAGTACTTTTTCCCCATTGCCGGCAATGGGATGGGCGCAGTTTTGGCGTGATGCATCCGGTCCACGGGCCGGCAGTTTGACATGCCTGCACTATGCCATTATGCTGTTCCCAATCTAAAGATAATTATGTCCAAAATCTGTTTTTTCAACATACATTTTATTTAGGAATATCTTATAAAAATAAGAAATTACATTGATTGTGTTTTATATCAAAAAGTACGGTATGTCTAACAAGAGAACTATAAAGTTATATCTTTACCCATTTTGTGAACAATGTTTATGAAATGGAAATGCATAATTTAGTTAACAGTTTTTCCTTTTATTTTTTTGCAAAATTAGCTATCAATAAAAGTATGCAATGTTAAATGTATAAATCCAGCTGATGTGAACTTGGAGTATTCATATACAGAAAGAAGTACAGGTTATTTTCAATATAAGCTTCACATAAATTTCAAACCAAATTCCAATACAGTAATTATAGCCAAATACTAATTTTAAAAATAGCAAATGTCCATAGTATAATGTATATAAAAGGGTGAAATATGATTCTAAACCAGGGGTAGTCAACCTTGGCTCTTTTATGACTCGTGGACTTCAACTCCCAGAATTCCTGAGCCAGCACAGCTGGCTCAGGAATTCTGGGAGTTGAAGTCCACGAGTCATAAAAGAGCCAAGGTTGACTACCCCTGTTCTAAACAGTATTTTCTATTTCCTTCTAGTTACTCTGTGGTATATTTGTTAAGAAATGAGTAAATGGACGACCATGGACACAGCTGTTATGTTGAGTTCCAAGTTGCTTTCCCATTCTGTTTATGATATTCTTTACATCTTCTTCTGATAAATACAAAGGCAATTGTCGGGATAATCGGACTGCTTCTCCCTGTGGAATGAAGAATATGTGTACTAAGTGATGGTCATAATGTATTTCCAATATATTCTAATAGTATAGAGAAACCTGGCAAGTGGGTAATCTTCGATTACATTATTTTCTTTCTTTGCCTAATTATACACACACACACACACATGACCAGTTTTTACAAACAAATACAATGAAAATGACTCTGTCCTAAATCCAGCACAAATCCAACAAATGTGAGAACAAGCTTTGTGTTTCTTACACTGCCAAATAAGTTTTAAAATGTAGATATAGCTATATTATTTAAAAAACATGCATCTGATATAACAGCTAATTAGTACTAGATAATAAAAGAAATATTCCAATTATTCAATTTAATTACTGCTTTTAGAATAATTTTCTTACCCTTCAGGGAACAGTATCTTATATTTAAGCCTTAAGCAGTGGAATAATCTTTTGAGAATACAACATTCTTACCTCCAAATAGTTTACCACTTTAAGAGGTCTGCATTCATAGACTTCTTGTGCATTATTATTTATCACAGCACTTAGAATTTCCTTCAAATCTGATATACCATAATATGGCAGACAGCTGGTCATTCCTTCTATTTCCAGCTGACTTTCCACAGCTGAAGTACCTTATAGTAAAACAAATACATGATACATGGAATAACTGGATATAGTTTACATACTATTCTGATTTGTATATTGAAATAGGTATACTGCCAAGCAATGCCCTAAACGACAGTCCTAAACATGTAATTGTACTACAAACACACTGAGATTTGCATAATTCTGTACCTTAGAACAGGACAAAGCACTTTTTCTTTAACTAGTTTTAAAGTAGTTCTATCTTTTGCAAAACGTACTGTCTTGTCTGTCTCCACATGTATGCATTGCTATGATTTTAAATTTCTTGTTATTTTAAAATTTAGTAAAAATGGAAAAGGCTTAATATTTGTTAATAAAAAGATTTAAAATTCAAAGATTAAATTACTTGTTAAATGATTCTCAGGCAGTGTTATTGATACCAAAGAAAGAAGATACACAAGTACAACAAATTTTAGTAATTTATCACCTTCTTTTAAAATACCACAAATTATCTTTATTTCAGTTTCCTTTGTATGTCCAGTGTAACATCCTTTTCCATGTAATTCTTATAGACTCATCTTTAAATCTACTTTCATATCAAATCTCAATCTTCTCAGGTAAAGCTTATTCCTCCTTCATACCATCTTTTAATTTAAACAGTGTCTACCTATACAGGCAGACAATCTTAAAATTAACTTCTGGGTCCACTGTTCAAAAATATCCTTCAACATGTCCAATGTTATATTTTGCTTCATTCTGTATCTGTTGAGTGTTCTTTTCTTTTAACTGTAATCTTTAATTCCTTCAAGTTTCCTCTGGCATCCATTTTTAAAGTCTTATTCTTTTTAAAAAATTCAAAATAAGAAATTCCCCCCCGAAGAACAATTCTTTATTGCAGTAGTTAATTCCAAAATTTCATTTTAAAATCTGGACCCTTAATCCATATATAATTGCTAAAAACAAAGTTTTAATCAACCTTTTACAGGTTATTAATTTTTTAAGCCCTTAAATTTGTATTTAAAACTTCTTTTGGTAATGATTGAAGGAAAGTCGCTTGGTGCCATACAATCTGTCGAGCCAAAGTCATAATAATTAAAAAGCAGTTAACAAATAATTTCTGAAAGTGATTAGAAAAGGAAGTATGCAAACCTTTCAAAGCTACTAACTTTTGTTTGAACAAGATGCCTATTCCCTCATCTCCCAGAGCTCTAAACCTGCTGGAGACTTTTGTTTTGTGGTTTCCTTGTGAGGAGCAACTGTATGGAACATTTGTGAATGATCTGAAGACCTCTCCTTGTTTGGAGAGGATTTACGAAGAGCTGGTCTACTTGCTTGCTATTCGTTCGGATACAGTTGTCAGCTCCACTTTCCATGGAATTGTCTTCAGTCTGCCATTCCTTCCCTGAAAGTCCTAACATAGTACTTCTAAGGATGGAGATGTGATACAGAATAACGTACTTAATCTCTAGAGTTATACTTTAGAAGAGGTCACCAACCTTTCTTGGTTGGCGGACGCAAATGGAGGACTAGCGCTTGCGTGATATTTGCTAGCCCTGCCCTTGTGCACAGCGCCGTTTCTGCACCCTGAGGCAAGGCATCGGTCCGTTTTCGCGCATTGAGTTGCGGCATCGTCGTTTTCGTGCCCTGAGGTGCAATGTTGGCATTTTCGGGTGGTGAGGTAGTGTGGCGTCCCATTTTTGTGCCCCGAGGCACGGTAGCGTCCCGTTTTTGTGCCCCGAGGCGTGTCGTCTTGTTTTTGCACCCCGAGATTACAGCACTAGTGTGAGTGGTGGTGTGTGTGCACGCACTGGCCAGCCTGTCCCGTGGCCAGCAGCCCACAGCCGATTACCGGGCCACAGCCCACAGGATGGGGACCCCTGCTTTAGATTATTAAAATTAAGTGGATTACATATTTTTTTCAGTCATAAATGTGTAAGAACTACAAGTATCATCAGTTTCTTGCTTTACTATATAAAAAAATTATACTAAGATCTAAAGTAAGAAACCAAGATATAGATACCTGGTATTATCCTTATCTTAAATCCATTTGCTACAAGTCTGGGATCCAACAAATAGTATGATCCATCAAATCTTGCACTTTCCCTAGGCATACTGCAAAGCACTTCCATATAATGAGTGTCACTAAAAAGACTACAATAAAAAAAAATCACATAAGTTAGCGTTCTTAAAAGAGATACATATAATTTTAAAAAGTATTCCAAAGGGGTAGGATGTGTCAAGGATTGTAGCGTTGTTTTTTTTAATTTTTACAAGTATTTGTAGTTAGCTTATACTCTTTGAATGAAATGGTACAAAAACTTTTTTACAGATACTCCTCAATTTATAGCCATTTGTTTAACAAAATTATGACAGTGCTAAAACAACTGATTTATGACTAATTGTGGCACTTAACAATCCTCAGTGTCCCCATGGTCACATATTAAAATTCAGGTGCTTGGCAACATGTATTTATGACAGTTGAAGTGTCCCTGGGTGATATGATCACCACTTGCAATCTACCAAAGGGTTCAAACAAGCAAAGTCAATGGAGGAAGCTTGATTTTTTTTAATGAATGTGTGATTCATTTAATGACTGTGACAAAAGGGTTGTAAAATCAGGTGTGATTCAACAACCATACAGCTAAGCAATCGAAGATCCTATCCCAATCGTGGTTGTAAGCTGAGGACAACCTTATAATAAAACCTGTATTTGAAAAAGCCACAGCCTTTACATACCTGGGGTAATATACTATTTAGTATATTTATGTCTATTCAGTAGACATCATTTAGCAGAGTACAGAAGCAGTGAACAAAATTTTACAACAATTACAATAATAATATCTAATACCAGAGAAACCAAAACAAGGAAAGAAACTGGGTGCTTGCAACAACAGTTTGGTTAAAAGTCCAAAAAAGAAGGCAGTAAGCTGCAGGGAAGCCTCTGAGTAAAGAAAAAACAAATGTTGTCAGCACTAGAGGACAATGGGGCTAACCAGTTCTTCTTTTTATTATCAACTTCACAGAAACTTAGCAGCTGAGACCTGGTAGGTTATATTACCCCAGGTATGTAAAGGCTGTGGCTTTTTCAATGGCTTCAAGGTCCTGGGTTGGAGAATCAGGTTAAACCTTTTTGCATGACTGACAAAGTGGGGACCCAAGATTTAGAGACTGAAAATGACTTGGTTATAGTTTATCTTTGAGCCTGCAGCTTCTAGAGTCTTCTAGAAAGGCATTTGTGAGCTTGAGAATCTGTACTTCCCAACCTGTTTGATAAAGGCCTGACAGTGGGAGGCCATGTTAATAAGAAGGCTTTCACCCAAACATAGCAAACACAGAATAATATTAGAAGGTGAAAGTTTGCTGCTACCTCAATTTAGGTATATACCAGGGGTAGGCAACCTTGGCTCTTTTATGACTCGTGGACTTCAATTCCCAGAATTCCTGAGCCAGCATGGCTGGCTCAGGAATTCTGGGAGTTGAAGTCCACGAGCCATAAAAGAGCCAAGGTTGCCTACCCCTGGTATATACGGAAAGTGAAATTCAAGAAATTTCAGGCAAACTCTGTTGACTCCCAACAAAGTCATACTAACTGAAGAGAACAACAACAAAAAAAGGATATAAAAGGTAAAACTACAAATGAAAGAACAAACCTAAACAAACTCTTGAGAATGAATGTCACATTTTTACTAGAGCAGATAATGAAAGGATTGAAGAGATGCCCTTTCAGCTTGGCACCAAGGAAAAAAAGGCTTCGGTCAAAAGATTTTTCTATCACTTGAACGTGATTTAGAGCCCCCAATAAAAGAACATGTACTCCCATCTCATACTACAACTATTTCACAGAACATGATCTGTTAGCGAACAAAGATAGGTCTTCTCCCTGACTTGGAACTACTAGTCAGCATTAGAGTTTGGATTAAGTCAGGGGAATGCATCCAGGGCCTTTTGAATCCTATCGTTGCTGCCTAAAGTTGGCATAATAGTATGTGCTAGTCCGCAGTGTTTCTCAACCTTGACAATTTTAAGGCATGTGGACTTCAACTCCCAGAATTCCACAGCCAGCATTGCTGGCTGTGGAATTCTGGGAGTTGAAGTCCACATGCCTTAAAATTGTCAAGGTTGAGAAACACTGTGCTAGTGAGATCAGCCTCTGAAGACTTGAATTATTTTCCTTAGGGTGAATGAAGCCTTCTAAGAATCAATGGAACAGTCTACAGTTTAAAATGTGACTTTTGCAAAGATATACTTGATTACTGAGGAAGGAATGTCAACTAATACAACAGTAGATTGAAATAAATATAAAGAAATGGGGGACTTATTACACTTTGCAATTAACCTCTCTTACTCCTTGATGTTTAGTGAGTTCCCTTCTCACTAAAGGGAACTCTCCACTTTTGAATGTGCCTCAAATAAAGCTATTCTCCAAGAACACAACGATGAGAAAGTATTTGCTTGTGAAAATGTGTTGCATCCAAAGTTCAGTGGGATGTTGTGTTGCAGCAGCTAAATGAGACTGCCAGAAAATCCTAACAGATTCTTTTTAGGAGACAATTCCATGTTCCAAGGTTCTAAATGAACCCCTTTCTAGCAAGCTCATACTCTTAAATGAGCTTTTAATGAACTGTAGTGCCTCTATATTCTTCTAAACTACAGGTAACTCTTGACTTGCAACCATTTGTTTAGTGGCTGTTCAAACTTACAACGGCACTGGAAAAAGTGACTTATGACCGTTTTTCATACTTACGGCCATTGCGGCACCCTCAGGGTCACGTGATCAAAATTTGGATGCTTGGCAACTGGTTCATATTTATGGTGGTGGCAGTATCCTGGAGTCATGTGAACAGCTTTTGTGACCTTCTGACAAGCAAAGTCAACGGGGAAGCCAGATTCACTTAACAACCATGATACTACCTTAACAACTGCAATGATTCACTTAACAACTGTGGCAAGAAAGGTTGTAAAACGGGGCAAAACTCACTTAACAAATGTCTCACCTAGCAACATAAATTTTAGGCTCAATTCTGTAATGGGACTCTATTCCTGTCCTAACTACAGATATAAACACTATACACAGTGCTGCTCAAAAGTTTGTGAACTCTTTTGAATTTTCAATATTTCTACATAAATATGACCTAAAATGTGACATAGGTTCTAAAACTAGAATTAACCCAAGGCTACATAATTGTTTGTGGCAAAATCTTTTCAACCTTTAGGATTATCAGTGCATTTGAAGGGGAGATTAGAATCAGACTTTTCAATCAGTGAGCTTAATTATCAGTGATAATTAAGTTTATGTTTAGAAGATCCTGATCTTTACATGCAGGGATGTAGATATGTCATGGCTTCAACAAAGATTTCTGAGGACCATCAAAAAACATTTATTGATGCTCACCATCCGGAAAAGGTGTCAAAACTATTTCTAAAGAGTTTGGACTTCACCAGTCCATTATAAGGCAGATTGTGAACAAATGAAGGTAATTTAACATTATGGTTGTCCTCCCTAGGAGTGGTTGACGATACAAATTTGTAGCTTTGGATCATTTTCCTCAATAAACCAATGAGCAAAGGTAATGTATTTTACTGATTTCTTTAACTGGCTTCTCTCTATATAATTTTAGGGCTGGTGTGGAAAACAAACTTTTAAGCTCCACCATATCATAAACAACAGCATTTATCGTGCCCAATTACTACCTCCTTTCACAACATAACATAAGAATCTACTGTTTATCTTCCTCTTTTTTGGGGTCACAGTTCCAGCTGCATGGTTTTTACTCTCATTATTTTTTATTTTATGTATTATTTTTTACATACAGCAAACAAATCTGACATACTTCCTCTTCTTATTTTCCCCTCAACGACCCTGTGAGAAGAGTTGGGCTGAGACAAAGTGACTGGCCCAGCTAGTATTCATGGCTGACTCGGCTCTCCTTATTATGTTACCCATGCTTAACCACTTCTAACATTATACATGTCATTAAAAGCTCTACAGCTGACTGACACTGTTTCAACTGAAGGCTGCTCATCAGGTATATCTCAAGTCTCCATTAACTGTAAGTACCAAAGGACTGGCACAAAAGACACCACAGATAACATTATAATTATTTTGAGTGAAAGAACAGATGCCAAGTGTTTCTAAACTTTTCATGCCATTAACCTTTTTTTGGGGGAAATTGTTTTACGCATTCTAGAGGAGCAACAGAATCATTTGAAAACTAATAACCAATAAATGCAATGGCATGAAAATAGCTCCTGTATGTAGCCCTGTTCCATTTCTACAGTTAAGAGCAATTAATTTAAAATCTTATGAAAAGCAAATCATCCAGTGAATCCTAACCAGTATTTAAATAAGATATGTATTTTTTGTACTGCCATGTAAATATATTATTTTCAAAAATACAGATTTCTAATAGTAAATGCCTTATAAGGACTCTTATTGTACTATTTACACCTGTTATATACCCCTTAAACTTTTGAATTTTATCATCCAAAATACATTTTTATTACTGAATGGTTTTATTTTAATATGTGGCTTTTTTTACTTGTTTCATTTTATCATGTATTCAATCTAATTTAGAAAATAAAAATACAAATCAAAACCTATGCTTTCCTGTTTACTTAAGATGGATATACTTCTAGAATGTTATTTTCACTTTACCTCTCAGTTAATATAATAGGAGTGTCCAATTTCTCTATAAGAAGCTTATGATTTTCAATTAGTTTTTTGAAGAGAAGGGCTTCTTCCATTCTGTATGGATTTAGCATCTCTATTTTTTCTTCAGAGGCAAGTATCCACGCATCAGGAAAATTCAGAAGGCGAATTAAGCAAGATTCCTCTTTATCTGCCTTTTTATATTCAAGCCTTTGAAGTTTTTGTTTGAATGCATCCATGGAGAAAGGCAGTTGTACAGTTTTTTTTGCTTGGTAATCATCATCATGCTTTTTTCTTATTTGCGAGTTAAAAAGGGTGTCCAATTTTTGCTGATTATTTAAGCAGTCTTTTAGTTTAATCCTGTGTCTTTTCTCTTTCTCCCTCATTGATGTTTGTATATTAGGACACATAGCTTTTCTGCTTTGCCTGTTGTATCGTTCCAGATCTTTGTCAGCTTTTTCCTCATATCTTATATAAAGAAAGAGAATGGGAAAGAATAAAGAGTACATGAATTGTGTTAGCACAAAATGTTATAACAAATACATAATGTGTTGCTTTTCATACCAAAAACAACTTTCCTGCTTCATTTTAATAGTTTTAGGTTTCATTAAGTCACTGTATTTTCAATAACAATTCCTTTTTAATACAAATATGGAGACTATATTATAGCTACAGTTCAATTATTTGGATTCATTTATTTCTGTCAAAAACAAAAACATATATATTAGAACTGTGTTCAGTAATAGTGGATTGTAGCCAACATTTCCCACAAGCAGTGAAGAGAATCAAAGACAAAACGGATCCCTCCTCCTCCATATACAGGTAGTCCTCGACTTACAACAATTCATTTAGTGACCATTCAAAGTTACAACAGCACTGAAAAATGTGACTTATGACCATTTTTCAAAGTTATGACCTTTGCAGCATCCTCATGATCAAGTGATCAAAATTCAGATGCTTGGCAACTGGTTCATATTTATGACCGTTGCTGTGTCCCAGGGTCATGTGATCACCTTTTGCAACTTTCTGACAAGCAAAGTCAATGGGGAAGCCACATCCACTTAATAACCAGGTTATTGACTTATCAACTGCGGTGATTCACTTAACAACTGTGGCAAGAAAGGTCGTAAAATGGGGCAAAATTTGCTTAACAAATGTCTCACTTAAAAACATAAACTTTGGGCTCAATTGTGGTCGTAAGCTGAGGATTACATGTATGCATAAACGATGTAAGGCAAAAGGGAAAAATCCTTTTGCATGAAATTAGTCTATTTGCAAATTGCTGGATGCTGTCCATATTCTATCGCATGCAGAAAATAACTTTTCCTCAAAACATTATCCCTTACTGGCTCCTTGGCAGTTAGATCCAGAAAACCATGAAGTGTGCTTCCTTCTTAAATGTTGGCTATTCATAAAACAATGGTATTAAGTTGAACTGTAATTGCAGCCACACTTATTAAAACACATCTTATCAAAGTCAATGAAAATATTTTTTATTTGTTGGATTTATATCCAGTCTATTTTAAACTTGACAAGTTTTAATACAGAATTAAGTTCAACAATCTTACTTCTTTTTTTCTTCTTCATTCAATGAGTTCCACATTGCTTCCATTTTCAGCAGCAGTTTTTCTGAGTTTAATTTGGCAAGTTCACTCAATGCATCAGGAGAATAGTCTTGAACAAAAAGTTCAAATGCTGACATGGATTTCCTGATAGTCTTATTGCTAATTAAGTCATAGGCTGTAATCTGACCCATTTTATCTTTTATCACATTTGTTTTTTTAACAGCTTGATTGTTACTTTCTTCTTGAAGTTTTGCTAAGCCACCCTTTTTCTTTTGAGTTCTTACTTCATCCATATCTGGAATTAAAATCTGAACTGGTTCCAGATTTTCTGCTCTGGAATTTTTAAATGCATTCCCCCGACTCCATTTATCAACAGTAATTTCAGATGAATCTGCAGAGGTTTTAGCTCTTTCTTTTTCTTCTTGAAAACTGTAATTTCTTGAATCACTCTCCGTGCTATTTTCACACTGAATGTCCATTGCAGTATTATTATCTAGATTAAATATTTCCTTATTCTGTTGATCTTGACAAAGTACATTATTTGGTTGGTTATCCTGAAATTGATCATATTCAACTATTTCATTATCAGGTATTTTAATTTCAGTAGAAGTATCATGAGAATAATGATTACATATTGTTTGATTGCCAACTAATCTGTTTTCCTGTACATTAGCATTTTGTATGTCATTACTAAGTGAAGTACAAGCAAGTGGATTTATTCTTGTACAAGATTGGGTTACAACTTCTTGTTCAGCTTCATTAATATCTTTTGAGGTATTGTTGGTTGCATTCATTTCATAAGACACAGAGCTATTTAATGGTCCATATAATAATATCAAATTCTCTTCAATAGCAAGACAGATAGATTCCTAAAAAAGTGAAGAAATAATTCAATAAAAATATATTACTTATTGTTGCAGAACAATTTATTTATCCTCAGGCCACAAGAATTTTGCCCTTTTTAAAATCCAAGCGATATTAAAAGAACACAGACTCAGAAACAATTATTTTACTTCATCATCAGAGTAAAATCTCTATTATGGTATCTAATTACATATTAAGAAAGAGAAAAAGACTTAAAAGACTCTACCTTATTATGTACTAATACTTGAGATTTATCTGGTATTAAATTGACATCCACAGCAGATGGAGGAACAGTAATGTTGAGAAAGAAAATCGGGAACAATCGATAAAAATCCTTGTGTAATATGCTATAGTACTGTTGAACAAGCTAAAATATTCATAAAAAAGAATAAAATTAACTCAATTACTTTAAATTAAATACCAAAATAGGCAAACTACTGCACAATAGTAATTACTGAGGAACAGACTACATTTAAAAAAAATATTTTCACCGTTAATATGGGAACTTTTAATTTTACCTTTGGTTAAAGAAGAGGAGAATAACCTAGGTAATTAATTTCAACAATTAAGAATTGCATCTTTATCCCATGCTACAGTGGAATAAAATTCTAAAATTAAAAGGAATTTCAAAACAACTTGTGATACAGGTTTACATTCTAATGTACAAAGTTAAAACTTGAGTTCAAGTCTGCTATAGCTACGTTTTGATTTAAACAATGTTTTGTAAATCACAGAAATAGGATTGAAAAGGCAGTAGTACCTTAAGAATTTCTTTTTGATACACTGGTCGGCTGTTTATAAAAATGAAACTTCTTTCTGAGTTTGACTGACTTGTCAAACCTCTATCTGAATCAGGCTTTGGAACAAAGCCACTGAAAGATATCTATAATGATAATAAATGTAAAATATCATTAAATAACATTGAATCACATAATAACTCTTCTATGAATAATAAGAAAGATTAAGGAAAAAACAGATTCTGGTTAAAGTTAGAAAAATGTAGGATAGACAGCATCACCACCAGATTGATTCGTAACTGACTGACCAACTGTACTCAATGTGTAGTCCTTAATAGAACTACATTTGCATGGAGGGAAGAATGAACTGGGGTACCCCAAGGTTCTGTCTTAGGCTCAATACTCTTCAACATCTTCATAAACGATTTAGATGAGGGGACTAAACGGGAAATCGTTAAATTTGCAATAACACCAAGATGGTAGGAACAGCAACACAGAAGGATCTTGACAGACTTGAACCCTGGATCCTATCTAATAAAATGAAGTTCATGGTGAGAAAAGTAAGATTTACACTTAGGCAAGAAAAAACAAACGGACAGGAATAGAATTGATGGAACCTGACTCACTAGCAGTAACTGCGAGAGGGATCTTAGAAGTCTAGTGGACAATCACTTAAATATGAGTTAGCAGTGTGCTGCAGCCACCATAAAAAGCCAATGCAGTTTTAGGGTGCATTAATAGAGGGATAGAATCAATTAATTAATACCACTTCATAATGCCTTGGTAAGACCACATATGGAATACTGCATCTAGCTTTGGTCGCGACAATATAAAAAAGATGTTGAGACTCTAGAAAGAGTGCAGAGAAGAACCAAAAAGATGATAAGGGGGCTGGAGGCTAAAACATATGAAGAAAAGTTGCAGGGATTGGGCACATCTAGTCTAGTAAAAGAAGGACTGGGGTGACATGATAGCTGTGTTCCAATATTTGAGGGGCTGCCACAAAGAAGAGGTTAACCGATTCCCCAAAGCACCTGAGGCAGGGCAAGAAGCAATGGATGGAAACTTATCAAGGAGAGAACCAATCTAGAACTAAGGACAATGTCCTGGCAGTAAGAGCAATTTATCAGTGGAACAACTTTTCTCCAGAAGTTATGGGTGATCCATCACTGGAGATTTTAAAGAAGAGATTGGACAGCCATTTGTCTGAAATGGTATAGGGCCTCCTGCTTGAGCAGGGGGATGGACTGGAGGATCTCTAGTGTCACTTGTTATTCTGTTATTCTTTCTATGATCTCATGTATCCATCCCATCAAGCCCAAAGAAAGTCCAGAATGGTATATAGGATGGGCATAGGCCAGTGGTGGCGAACCTATGGCACGGGTGCCAGAGGCGGCACTCAGAGCCCTCTCTGTGGGCACACGTGCCATTGCCCCAGCCTTGCCTCCCCTGCGACCCCCTCACCAGCAGCCCCCCTGGAGGACAGTCGCCCCCAAGCATGGCCCACGCAGAGCAGCCAGCCAGAGTAGACAAGACTCTGCCCTCACGCCCCATCATGCACAGTTGATGCTGCGGGGCGCGGGCACAGGGCATGGCCATGGCGCTTCTGGGCGATCTGTGACGGGCCCTGGAGGCAGTGAGTGGCCCTGCGGGCAGGCGGGGTGTGGGCGGGGCAGGGTGTGGAGCGGGGCGGGACTAGTTTTTGGGCACTCAGTCTCTAAAAGGTTCGCCATCACTGGCATAGGCCATAGGCAAGGGGTTGATATAAGACCTCCTTCTATGTTCTTTAATGCAAATATAGAAGTAAAATAATTCAAAAAATAAAAGGCCGAGATACTAAGAAATAAGCCCACTGTAACTTTAACTATCTCTTTTACCTCTAGGGGGTGGGGGAGGATCACAGATTGGGAAGCATTCCTTCAGATGACTGGGATTCAAGCAATTTAAGAACATAAAAATAATATAGCACAGCACAGATAGAAAAAAATAAAGACAGTTTGATCTTTGGGATTATTCTATTAGATTCTCTGGGGGATTTTTTGATTAGTATGTTTCATTTTTTTCAGAAAATTTATTGAAAAATGGATGTTTTAATGTTTATGTTATTGTCAATCCATTAGTGAAAGACAACTCAAATGACAACAAATTAGATGTAAATAATATTAAGTTGAAATAATACTGGGAAGAAGTAATTTATGTGAAGGCTTAGAAACTTAACTTCAGATCTTCACGGTGCTGTTGAAAAGGTACCATGTTCTTCATAACAGCAGGTCCCACTACTTCCATGAAAGCCATTTTATGGTCTAGTACCCTGGTCTTCTGCCATATGATTGTCTGAAAGCCAAATTTATAACATTAAAATAAAATAAATAAATATTTATATAAATATATATAAATAAAATAAGAACAAGATCTACTCACAAATATGTGTATGAAACGGTACACTTGTCCTGGGTTTTTAACATTCTGTTCCTAAACACATGTACCTTCTTATGAGTACAGCATATACTATTAGTCCTTTAGTATATATTGTGTAGCAACTGGGCTGTCTGTCTAGAGTTCCTTACCTATTTCTTGTCTAGTGGCAGATTTTTAACAACTGGGAAGTTTACAAATACGCAACTGTATAACCCTTACAAACATCCACAAAGATGTTGGCTTTTTGATTCACAAATACTATCAGTGTGACTTCAGAAAGAAGTTAGTCAATACATTCAGTACTTCAATACATTCATTACAAAACACTAATTAATAAAATTGGAAACAGAATTCCAGAAAACAAGTATAAGATAACGATATTAAGTATTTTTAAAAAACCCAACAGTTGAATGCTAGTACTGTGCATATGGTGAAATGCACGCATAGAAATCTCACATAATTCTAGTACTTGAATTACTATAAAATCCTAGTCATTTTCAAACTGAGATAAATTTTAGTATAATAGTCCAGCAAAAAAAAATTATAACCAATTCTACCTCATTAAGGAATTCATGTTCAGTTCATATTAAACCAAGTTTACAATGCATAAAATACAGACAAGCTTTACTTTATTGGTTTAAAGCATGGCATTCAAGTTACAATATGTAAAAAAATCAAAATTTCACTGTTCAGATTTATTGTAAATATATTTTTGATCATTTTTATAAAAGTATTTTCAAAAAGGTAAAACAATAAAATAGGCAAAAGTTAGCAGAATTGCATACACGCTGTTTTCAATTTTACTTCACTTCATGTATTTCTTATAATCATTATATGGAAATAAAGAAAAAAGTGGTACTTGGCAGTCTTTGTACAAATCTGAATGAAATTTATATACAACAGATAATCAAGTTAAATTATTGTTGTGTATTTTATTTGCAACTGACAAATTCACTTCTATCAATTCATCAGTAGTAAATAATCATATACAGAAGAAACGTTTACATATCTTTCATGCTCAGAAATTCTATCGCCTTTGAAATAGTGCAGCAGTAATAGTACATACATACAAATCCAATAAATCTACTTTCCAATCTGTAGGGATTGTTAGGAAGTTAAATTAGCACTCAGGTCATTATCAAGAATGAAAGCTACAGGAAATCATGGAAAATTTACCGAAATATGGCAAGCAATAGAAAACATTCAGTAAAAGATCTAACCCAGCTATGCTACCAAAATGTGGAGAATGACACAGTCACCAAGAGAGTGGAAGAAGTAAATCAGTATTCCAATACAGAGACATAGACAGTAGGCAGAGTGAGCAAGTTAACATACAATAGTCTTAATTTCATTCACAAACAGAATCCAATCATGACATCCAATTAGAGCCTTACATGAAAAAGGGGATGCCATGTATTCAAACTTACTTAGAAAAGGGCAAGAAAGAAAAGACATTAGTCAATGTCAATGCTGCTGCATAACTGAGAAAGTCAAAGAATACAAAAATATATCACTGTGTGCTTCATTGATATCGAAAAGCCTTTGATTATATGTTGATCATGTCACACTATGGAACATCCTTAGAAAAATTTGAAAGCCAGAACATCTCACTATTGTCATTTGAAATCCATACATAAATCAGAAAGCCACAGTTGAGCAGAACATAAAAAAACAGATTGGATTCAAGTCAGAATGGAGTAAGATTAGGCCATATACAGTCTACTCCTCTTACTTATTCAATCTATATGCAGAATACATACTGAGGGAATTTGGATTAAAAGAAGATAAATATGGTTTTAAATTGGAGGAAAAATAACCTTATCAAATATCAATAACCAGTGCTATACTGATGACACTATTCTAATAGCTGAAAATGATCTGCAAGCTTTAGTAATGAAAGTCAAGGAATACAGTGAAAAAATGGATTAACATTAACAGAATGTAACCCTTAACAGAAACTAGGCTTAGAATTGATAGAGGTTGTAGTGTCTGGGTTCTCCCTTTTAGGATTAAATATCAACAGAAAGGAACCAGCAATTAAGAAATATCCTGCAGATCAACACTTGACAGAGCAGCCATGAAGGCCTTGGAAAAGACATTCAGATGCTGGGATCAGAATCACAAAGGCAGTGGTTTCCCCACAACATTATGGAAGTGCAAGTTGGACTCTGAAGAAGCAGGATAGAAATAGTGTTGATGTTTTGATGCTGGAAAAGTTTCTTAAGAATACTATGGATAATCAATTCTCTCAAGTGGATCATCAAACAAATCAACTCGGAATTCTCATTCAAGGCTCAAATGAGCACACTTTGGACACATTATGTGAAGACCATTTTTTTGAAGAAACCCATAATGTAGCATAGTAGATGGACTCCGTTACAGCATCAATGGATGTGACTATGGAAGATCTGAAGAATCAGACTGGAGAAAATCTATGCAGTTGCTAAGAGCTGACATCAGCTTTAGAGCAATGAATGAATGGATTTCAGAATCACTGGATTTTCCTTCTATACCAGAGAACGCCCACTAAATCAATCTGGAGTTGCAATAAGGTTCCTGCATATGCAAAATCTCCTATATATAAAGTGATTAATTGATCTTTAATTAATTAATGATTAATGATACACAATCTACACCCTTTAAAATTGAGATGTAATATAATTATGCCAGAAAGAAAATAATAAAGTCCTGCAATCTTGTAACAACAGAAGTTGTTACAAGATTGGGATAAAAATAATCATGGACCAAGCTATGGATTAAAAATCTTAATATTTAAACATTTAGTTAAATATAGTTTAATTATCTAGACTGCATGTAAACTAAGATGCATGTGATACAACTCACAGTGAAGGGAAAAAACCAGGCCAACTTTGAAGCATGACAATCTGCTAAATACAAAGCTCACGTAACAAAAGCAGTTACTGTCCTAGGCATTTATATTTATTTTTTAATCCTAGATTGGTATCATTTCTAATTAAGATTCATAGTCTTATTTAATTTTTAAAGCCTTGATAAAGTACTACAGTACATTTATGATTCTTCATTCTATCTCACAACAGGTTTCCCGAACTGTTTGATTTATAGTCTTGACTATATTCTGAAGATTATGCTATAAATACATTGTCGCACACCCCTCTATTTTCTAGGTCATATAAATCTGGGGACCATGATGAGCCAAGAATGAATCTGACTCTAGGCACTATGATGAGACTGCAAAAGTACGCTATCAAAATATACTATTACATACAGACTATCTTAGGTTTAGTGAAAGCTAGCCAAATATATCTTGCCTTCTGTTTCATTGAAGATTATAAGAACTGATAATTTACAAAATGAACCAGAGCAGCCATTGGTATTAAGCACCGGGGGCATCTTCCCTGGGTAAAGCCTGTCATCTGGCTCCTATTGAAACATCCCTGTTGATCACCACTTGGACGTAACAAAATTACCTCTTAATCCTGGCCTTCTGCTTCCCTTACCTGGGAGGGGGGGGTCCCTCTCCCAAACACACAACCCAGATACCCAGAGTCAACCTGGGGGTAGGAGTAGCAGGATCTGTAGTGCTTCAGCGCTCGTTCTCAACACAAATGGGGCCCCAACCACATTATGTTAAATATAATTAAAATGAAATCTAATTAAGTTTATGACTTAGGCCACCCACTTTTATTTTCTAGAATACGGTGCCTGCTCACCAAATGTTTAGTGTATTCCTTGACTCTGTAAAACTTAAAGATTCCAGAAAAGAAGTTATTTTCTGCACTCATTTTGTTTCATAGGAAGCGCAGTGAATACTTCAAAAGGTAATCAAATAGATATTAACAGTATCTGTGCAGCATGCTAAGATACAAATTCTAATTTAGTTCATCAGAATTGACAGCCGTTTTATGAAACTGATTTTTGTTTTGGAGTCTACTAATCATAGTTCCTAACTTGGATAAAACAGAAAGGATGCCTAAGCATAGTTTACTGGTTTTCTTCACCGTTGACACAAAAAAGAAAGTGAATGGGCATATTCATATTGTACAATGCCGATTTCCTAAACAGATTCTTAAATTTTTTGCTTGGCACTAAGTAGAACATAGCCATTAAGGTTTTAATCCTAACCCAATTCAAATTGCAATGTTCTCCAGGGTAAAAACGTCTCACCTTTTTTATGTAAAAAAGCCACTTTTAGTCAAGATAGATTGCTTAAGAGGCCAGATCTAGTCCACAGACTACCAGATGGACATACCTGTTTTAAAAGTACTAATTTTAGAAACTTGTGTTAAAAAGTTGCAAGCAGATGAGACCATGTGTACCACTGAAAGCTAATGCCTTATGAAAAATAATACTATCAGCAGGAGTTGTTTGGATCCATAGAAGCACTGTTAAAGTACTTGTAAATTCCAAAGATAAATTCAGTGTCCTCAATTAACAAGCCACATTTTTTTAAAAAAATGTTGTTTCTTAGCATACCTGGTGTTACCAATCTCAATCACAACACAGGGTGCTATCAACTGGGACAATAATAAATCTTTGGGTCTGCTCTGCAGGATTTGAAAATTAATTTTCCTACTGGATTTTCCCACTGTCAGTGCTAAGAACAGATACTGCCACGATTGGCAGACTCAGATTTCTCCTTGCTCATCTGAACCCTCCTTTTGAAAGGGGAGGTATTCTGGAGAAGCAGATGACAGAAAAGATTTGGACAGATGAGAGAGCTAGTGAAAGAGACCACTAGAGATCCAAAGTCCAAAGGAGTGCAGACTATTGAGCTATTGTATGAATAATTCCAGCAGTTAAGCAAAGGCCAATCACATCCTATTAAAAATTAAAATTCCCCTTTTCAATAGCAGAAGAAACAGAGGGAACATTGACATTGAGACCCAGAAAATACGAATTGCATATCTGTTCTGTAAAACGTTATTTGTTTGTTCTCATCTCATCCAGTCTCTCATAGCTTCCATATGTTTGAGCAAGGATCGCCAATATATTATTGCTGATGTGAAGTGACAAGGTATAACTAGATATTATCAACATGGAGATATTTCATCCCAAATCAATGGATTAACATTTGTAGATCAATACAGATGTTAAAATAATATGGATAGCCAGCCTTTGAGATACCTTCCATGGGAACAACAACCATGACTTTTCCTTTACGGTAACTATGGACTGAAACTGTCTACTCAGAAACACCATAAAGAGCACACTCACTTCTTGTAAGCAGTCCAGAAAGATTTCATGGCTGATGATATTTAATACTACTGGGGAAAGCTATCAGGTGCGAACCTAATTGGGAGGAATTCAGATATGCTGCTTCATCTAGGGCTCTCTATGTCCCGCTGCATTCTACAAAGCTTCTCCCAAAAAGGGCAGATTGGAGATGGGACAAAGTTATCTAACATGGTTAGATTGATAAACAACCTCAGGAGCAGATACATTATTGCTTCCCTCAAGGTAGATGATACCCCTTCCTCTCATAAAGAGGCACTTTTCACGTATAGTAACCAACTGGAAATCCCTTCCTAGTTACCATAAGGAGCCAAGCAGAACATGGATCCTCCCCCAATAATAGAGCTAATATTACAGAAAATCCTACTCACTTCCTTAGATTGCACAAATTGAAAACATTTTCAGATAACCTTGCAATATTTTTCCCCAAACCACTCAATATATTCTATCCAAGTGACATCCACTTTTGAGCTAAATACATGTGATTTATTCACATGGAATCTCACAAATATGTTACAGCAGTGTGCAGGAGAACCATTCCACTTACTCTTCCTGAAAACATTCTGGGTAACCTTGAACAGAATAATGACTTTGCAGCGCTTATTGCCACAGTATGTATGTATGTATGTATGTATGTATGTATGTATGTATGTATGTATGTATGTATGTATGTATGTATGTAAATTATATATGCATCTCCCATATAAAGTTACTTTGGGCAGTATTATATAACATACAGATGTTAATATGTCATGTCCCTCTGACCATATACAGTCTTTGTCTTCTAATATTCTAATACTCTAAGCAATTCTGTCACTTCACTTCTAGGCGCTTCCTGGCAAAGAATTAGGAAATATGTTGGCTTGCATGCCGCCCCTTTCCAGATCCCCAATCTAGCTTTTTATCTGAGGGAAGGAAAGTGATAAGAATATATCATTCATCACCCTCAAAGCTTCTGCCTCTATGAATCCATCATCTCTCACTCTTTGCACCCATCTACCAGTTAGCCTAAAAAAAAAAGGCAGGTATTAAAATCCCTTGTGTCCTGCAGAAATGTCTCCAAGATGATTTGTACATGATACAAATGGAATTCAAATTCAAATGGCAGTTCTTGATCAGTGCCAATTCTTGATCAGAGCCAACAAGGAAATATCAAAAGTAACAGGAGTATTTTCTCTTGCCTTTTTCTATGCGAAAAAGAAAAAAATGACTGACATCCCAGTATAATGCTCAGCAACTACAGTAATATTTGTATAACCAAACACAGGAGCAGGCAATACAAAAATGAAAAAAGCCCACAAATTTCTTTCTCATGGTATTTGACATTGATGAAATGACGTTTGCTCTTTCCCACAGGATTTTAAAATAACCGATATACCCCACAAGATCTGAAGACACGCGTTTTCATATTTTACATTAAACCTACTACTATATGTACAAGCAGCTAATATATTTTTCTGCTGTAAGTGCTATGCTGCCGTTTGAAAAATGTGATGGATGAGAAACAAGATGACTGAAGGAACTGGTAACAGGATACAAAAATGTCACCTTTAGGTCAACACTTCACATTCAACCTGTTGGGGGCTGGTGCTGTTACATTAAATATTTAACAGCTGAGAGACAGTAAGATGAGTTGGTCTCAGTCATTTCCTAGTAGACAGGTGTCCATCTTCTCCACATACACTTACTAATCAATAAGATTTTCCTATGCTAGTAAACAAGCTTCCTCTTTCTCTTTTCACATAGATATGTGCTATCATTTTTTTCACGTAAAACATTCCCTTTAACAACACTATTTTTGTAGGGCCCTGCAGAAAGCAACTAAAATCTTGGTATTTCCGTCTGTGTTAAAATATCTACATGACATCAGAAATCCAGTTGTTATAGCTAGCCAATTTGTTATATCATTTCAAAAGGAAAAAAGCCTGACAACTCAGTTGTACAAATACCTTTTCGTAGGCTCCCATTTTGGAATGGACTGAGAATTCCAACTTAATCCCAATTTGCTTCACACTTACCAAATGTAAGCAGCAATTCTTGTGTGGACCCAATCCACTTTGCTAGCATTTCTAGTAATTTTACTAATTTGAAATATTTTAAGTGGCAAAGCATTTAAACTGTTTTCTCCAAACACAAATGGGAATTCAGATTCCCATTTTTGTTTGGGGAAAACAGTTTAAGCCATATCCTTTACAGGGCAAAAAGCAGCTAAAATTTCCAGGTAGTGAAAATATGATAGGATTTATTTTTTTACGTTCATTAACAGGCAAGAAATAAACATCTAATACTCCCAATCCTGTTCCAATAATAGAAACGTTAAAAAAAATCCATAACAAAAATGGTAAGAAATGACTTCCCTGTGATCATTATATTATTCAGTTTGCTTTCAAGGAACACCATGATGAAAGAGGAAAAATACCTCTTTCTAACATAACCATACTGGCAGGAGTATCAACATTATCAGTATTCAAAGAATGTCTTGGCAAGATAAACCTTCACAAAAAGATGACACACAACTCAATCTAGGATGTCAAAATAGCAGTAGTTCAAGGGATGTCTGTTCAGCAAACCATTATTTAATGCTAATACAAAACAAAACACACTTTAGAAAAATGTAATTATCCCAAGTTTTCAGGTTCAATAATATGAAAATATAAAGATTACTAAGAAAGCAAGTCAAATGGTATTCTTTTACAGCTTTTCAATCTATGGAGAAAAGGGGGGAGGGTATAAAAGCACGCACAGTGTGCTTTAAAAAGTTGTCAGAAATGAACTGAATAGGGATAGGAGTGAGGATATGGAATAATATCAATCTAGTGACTGTTTTGAGTATCCTTGAGTTCTTAACCGTTTTTAATGCACTAAAGGAAAAATTCCTACCAATTTGATTACACTACGGTTATGCATTATTTCAATACGGTTTAGAGAAGGAGGCTGGCCACAGAAGATCTTATGTGATTTCTGGAATCAACCAATGACAACGACCTATTTCTCCAGCTTCCAATTACAGGGAATAGTAGCATTTATGTATATGCTGGTTTTATTCTCAGTACAATGTTCCTAATATGTTTGTAGAAAATACATATTTACTGTAAAGTCCACATGTATCTCCAGAAACAATGACAGTGCTATAAATGCATCAGCCAAATTTCTATAGGACATTACATACCTGACGAGATTCCAAAAGAGGCTAAATATATGTTAATATGTCATAAATTAATTTACCATATGATTTACCATGTGATGAAAGCATTATATGTAAGAGGAAAGTTCAGAGCCATTTTTAGAACAGTAGAACGAGATACAATGCAATAATGAAGTGTGGCATGCTCTATTCACTATTTATTTATTTAGAAGATTTATATGACTACCCAACTCCCTAAGGATGACTAATTATATTAAACAGTCAGCTATATCTTTTTATTGGTAATTTTATTAAAAATTACAATGATAAAAAAGTAATACAAACTAAAAATAAAAGTTTTCTTTTATTTTTTTTCCAAATTTTTATTTCAAATCCATCTGGACCCTTACTCTATTTGTAACTTTTCAAAATCAAAGTTCTAATGATTCTTTGGCTGTTTATTCTGAAGTCTTTTTTAAAATCTTTAAACTTGTATTTAAAACTTCTTTCACTAAAAAATGAAGGAAACTCACCCGGGGTTTTCAGGTCTGTTGATCCAAATGTTCCTAATAGCTGAAAAGCAGTTTGTCCAGAGAGGAATTAGAAAGAGTCTGTCTACTCATTAGAAAGAGTCAGCCTACTTGCTGGTTCTTTATTCCACTACAGTTGGCTCTACTTTTAGTTAGTCAGCTATATCCAATTCAACATTATACTCCAATCCATTCCATTCCATAGCTCAACTATTTTTCCATTTTGTTGTTGTCAGTTGGCAATCCATGTGTACTGCATTATATACATTATATAATGTATAATGTCCGATGAGTTGCCCCAGCACAATTCCATAATTTTCCCTAAATACTTTTGTACTTCTGCAACAGTGAGTTACTACCCATCCCTGTATTACACCAATGCCTCAGTTTTGTTCATGATAATTCTGTGGCTACAAACATGCCAGTGTATCAGAAATTGAGAGACATGTTCATAACATAGTAAAACTTTGGATGGCTTTTCTGTCATATGATGAAAGAGTTTACAATAACATTCAAAGGGTAAACTTAATTCAAAGTTTCAAACATTCCAAGGCTTGATGTAGGACAGTGATGGCGAACCTTTTAGAGACCGAGTACCCAAAAACTGGCCCTGCTCCCGTTCCACCCCCCATCTCCGCCCCCGCTCTGCCCCCCCATCCCCTGCCCTGACTGCCCCAGGACCACTCACCGCCTCCAGGGCCCGCCACAGATCACCCAGGCAGCCCAGCAGCGCTATGGCGGCCACACCCTCTGCCCACGCCCTGCAGCATCAACTGCATGATCGGGTGTGAGGGCAGAGTCTTGTCTACGCTGCCCGGCTGCCATGTTCTTGGCTGCGCTGCTCCGTGTGGGCCATGCTCGGGGGCGACTCTCCAGGGGGGCTGCTGGATAGGAGGGGGTCGTGGGGGGAGGCAAGGCTGGGGCAACGGCACGTGTGCCCACAGAGAAGGCTCCGAGTGCCGTCTCTGGCACCCGTGCCATAGGTTCGCCACCACTGATGTAGGAGATGACCAGGCTGAGTCCAAGGGAGGAGGTCAAACGTGTCATCAGTCATGAGTCCCTTCGTGCCCACAAGAGATCTAAGTCCAGCCCACCTTGAATTCCTTATCTACTGCCAAACTGCTTTGACTGTTAGTTCAGATTTTTGTAGAGCGCTTAAGCTTGCAATAAATCTTTATATCCATTTAAACTGTCTGGATCTCCTGATTTCCCTAGAGTTTGACACTTAAAATAGAATTTCAGATTCATAACTGTAATATCTTGTCTAACATTTTTTCCTTTCATTTCCAACCAGCTATTTCACTTCTTTCTACATAAAGAAGATGGATTCAGCATTAGAATGTACACAAACTAACAGATTTTCGTGAGTCCTATATTGCAACTACAGACTTTTTTCATTATACCAACATAAACTCCTAAGCTACCAATTTCAAAAACATTTCAAGATTATCCATAATCTCCAACTTTCATACTACTCTAGTTATTCATTTAGATGGCCAATTTCAGCCTTTTATACTATCCTCTATCTTATCTAATAAGATCTATATATTATCTTCTATGCTATAAATCTATAGATCAGTGGTGGCGAACCTATGGCACGCGTGCCAGAGGCGGCACTCAGAGCCCTCTCTGTGGGCACACACGCCGTTACCCCAGCAGAGTTCATTAGAGTAGCGAGCACGTGGCGTTTGGAAGTGATGGGGCAGGAAGCGAGCAAGCAGCGTTGCCCCCCCGGGGATGCCCTGGAGATGGCGAGGGACTGGCCCCGGCCACACTCACTCAGTCTGCTGTGACCACTGCAGCCATGCCCATCCAGTGGGCCACGCCCCCCACCCCCCTCTGAGGGCACCACAATGCTGATGCAGCCTTGGCACTTTGCGATAAATAAGTGGGTTTTGGGTTGCAGTTTGGGCACTCGGTCTCTAAAAGGTTCGCCATCACTGCTATAGATGCACTCATGTAAAAGTGTCACTTAATAAAGCAAAAAATGAAAAGCTAAGACGATGTCCTTCAAACTTTGGGAGAAAAAAGCATATACAAAGAATATATAAACTTGAATACTAGAATAAAATAAAAATAAAAATAAAATGTAAAGAACAGTCTAAATGTGTTTTTACATAACCAAAACTTATATCTTTTATTCGGATCAGTTTATTGTATCTGTACAAAATGATGGTAGTGAACATCACAAAATGCAAAGGCCCTCCCTCCATAATAATTAAATGAATTTGTTAATTAAAAGTCTATTCTGGCTATTTATTTTGTTTTGTTCTAATTAGTGCCATAGCTAATGAGCGACCTCTTGTGTTAATTTTTAAAACTATGCTTTCAATAGCCATGTTAACAAGAAAAAAACAGTAAACAGGCTGAGATCAATGACAACAATCTAAATAAAAATTATTTTATCTTTTGCTCAGATCACCTGTGAAACTATCTCCAATTTCATGACACTACAATTCTCTATGGTAAATGTTTGCTGCTATTACAAAACTATCTTCTTCTTACTATTCTAGGGGTTGCTCCTACAGCATTGGCAAGAAACAACATGTTGCTATTTTATTTCTTCCTTAACTGAAGCCATTATTGTTTTTTTAAAAAGGATGCATTGGTGAAAATTCAGGGGGGGAAAAGAAAACAAGATGATCAAGCATTGCCTGGTAGATTTTCAAGGTAACCTGGTTGGTCTGTAAACTGAGGTTATAATGGTCACCTCTAGAACTATCTGACTGAGTGTTGTTTTCTTTGTGGATATTCTTTCCTCTCTCTTTGATAGAAGTGGGAGAGGGGCCTATTCTAGGTTCCATTTCTGTATTAGCCATCCCATGTCTATCATTATGTGTCCTCCTGGGTCCTTCTGCAATGTTTGTTTGACTGCTGATAAACTTGCACTGCCTGGTAGCATATGTTACACACTTCCTAAATTTGTGGCCAAAATCCCATATATATAATCTATGTTTTAAGTTTGATTTTCAAGAACTATACATTTCTCCCCAGTTTACCCTAAAGGCTATGAATGCATCTTATATTTTGACTCTAACTTGGGTCAAGAGTGAGTTATATCCCCAACAATGTGCAGAAATATTTGTGCTTTTTTTCTTTAACTGTGTTCAGAGATGTAACTCTTTCTGCAGGATCATTTCAATGCCATGGAGCCATGTGACACCAACTTGGGCCATGAACAAATTAGTTGAAGGTAAAATAAGCAATTTGATGGGGGAGGGGGAGGTAACTTTCCATTGCAGCAAATATTTGTAAACAATTGTTAATTGGATTCATTTAGCCTTAAGACAGCTTTGGGTCTCAGTAAAAGCACATAATCTTCCCAGGATCATATTTCTTTCTTATGAAAGAATATTACCTGAAATTTTTAAATAACTAAACATACACAAACATATTTATGGAGATTCCCAATCATCCAGGTATGGTTGTCCCAAAGGTGCTTTTTTCCTGCAGCCAGGAAGGCTCCACACACATTTACACTTCTCAGGTTATCCTGAGGACACAGGTAAACCTCTGAAATGGTTTCAGCGACTCTCTAAAGCACGGGTGTCAAACTCGCCACGTCATAATGTCGTGTGGCAACATAGCGTGACTTTTTTTGCATTGCCAGAGCTGGGGTGGGCGTGGCCTCCATATGATGCAACCATCCCACGGGCCGGCATTTTGACACCCCTGTTCTAAAGGAATGCGAATGACCATCTGTCTGAAAGTAACATAAATCCTTCCATTTCCCACTATCTAATCCAGGGATAGGCAACCTTGGCTCTTTTATGACTTGTGGACTTCAACTCCCAGAATTCCTGAGCCAGGCAGTCCACGAGTCATAAAAGAGCCAAGGTTGCCTACGCCTGATCTAGTCAGAGCTGAAGAAGCTTCTTGGATGAGAAGTGAAACATCTTCAAAAGAAACACAAGAAAGTCCAGTTGCCTCCTGAAAAATGCACCTTTGGGACAACCATGACCTGGATGACTGAGAACCTCCATAGACATTTAGTTATGCACTTTGGGATGAACACCTTCAAATGGTGAGAGGCTATGAATGGATTTCCAGAAAATATCACAGATCACAGGAACCATTTGTGCTTCAGTTTGAGATTCAGACAGCACAGACTCATCACCAATAGCCTGTGCCTGTTTTCAACAGTGAAGGCAGGGCAGAAAACATCCTGCAGCCAGGAAGGCTCCACACACATTTGCACTTCTCAGGTTACCCCAGGACACAGGTAAATCTTCAAAATGGTTTCAACGACTTTCTAAAGGAATGCAAATGACTATCTGTCTGCAAGCAATATAAATCCTTCCACTCCCCACCATCTAGTCAGAGCTGAAGAAGCTTCTTGGATGAGAAGCGAAACGTCTTCAAAAGAAACACAAGAAAGTCCAGTTGCCTCCTGAAAAAAAGCACCTTTGGGACACACAAACATATATAAAAAATAAGCATTTTTGCAAAAGTAGAAACATCCAATATTTTAATAAATTTCATCTGTCCATTAGATGTCACTCTTGTCTTTGAGATAACCATGCAGAGATTATGGCAGGATCCTTTATTGAAAAGCAAAAGCAGATTTTGATTATGAGAAGCAGCAATTTTATAAAATTATTACCTTGTTATGCGTAAACATTATCCTCAGTTCTGGTTTTATAATGCCATATGCCATCAATAGCTTCTGAGTTTTTTTCATTTCTTCCTTACATTTCTTATCAGTAGAATAAAACTGTTTTCTTACAGGCAGATTCTTGAACAGCTTTTGAACTGTTACAGTTGTCCCTACCAAGAAGAGCAAGTGAGAAAAAAAGCAAAGAAAATTAACTTACAGAAATGTTCTTTCAATTCTATTAATACATCCTTTTATTCTTTTAAATTGCCCGGAGTCACTGAGAGTGACTTGGACAGTGATATAAATTTTCTTAAATAAAAATAAAAAATATGCTGCAGGAATTTTCTGCATTGGTGGCCATAGTGAATATATCTACACGTGTGTGTGTGTGTGTGTGTGTGTGTGTGTGTAAACCAAATAAAACTATATTACCATAAGATTGTATCACTGAAAGATTTACAGGTAATTCGCAACTTATGACCGTTCATTTAATGATGGCTAGAAGTTACAACAGAACTGAAAAAGTGGCTTATTACTTGTCCACAAAGTCATGACCACTGAACCATTCCTGTGGTCCCATGACCACAATTTGATTGCTTGCCAACTGGCTTGGATTTACAAGGGTTGTTGTGTCCTGCAGTTATGTAATCACATTTTTTTACACAATTATGTAATACAATTGTTTACCAGTTGCTTTATATGACCTCAAAAAGAACAGCCAAATATCTGTTCGCTCAGAAAAGTAAGAAAAAAAAAGTCTAGAACAATGTTATACATACTGTCACTGACAAGTGTTTCAAACATTTTGGCTCATAGAGACACACCATACAGATGGTCTTCATTTAGCAATCACAATTGGGACTGGCAACCTGGTTGTTAAACGAAGTGGTCCTAACTGAAACTACGACTGTGTTTATAATCTTACTTCAGCTTTCTTTTGTTTTACAGACCTCGGAAGGTCATAAGTATGAAGATTGGTCACAAAGTTACTATTTCATCAGTGTCGTAACTATGAATGGCTGCTAAATGAGGCAGTTGCTAAATAAGGATTACCTGTACATATAACGAAATAATGCTGTTTTGTACTAGATTTGGACAAAACAGGATTGTTTAGTTAGAAGTGCTTGGGCTGGGGAAATACGGCAGGACGAAACCCATGTTGATAGGCATCTTTAACAACAGCATCTACAGACTTTGATCTTGGCTTCATCAATCAGTTCTGATGATAATTTGTCCTTTCAGGTCTTTAAATTGAAAAATATCTACATAGTTGTTGTCAAGGTATACCAAAAAGAGCTGTGGTAGCACAGTGGTTAGAATGCAGTATTGCACAGGCTTACTCTGCCCGCTGCCAGGAGTTTGATCCTGACTGGCTCAAGACTTCCATCCTTCCGAGGTCGGTAAACTGCTTAGAAAGTGCTGTAAAGCACTATAAAGCAACATATAAGTCTAAGTGCTAGTGCTAAAAGCTGTATTATTTCAACAAAGTTAAAGAACATAGCAAGTTATAACAATAAGCAGAGATTATCAAATTGTACAATCCATAAGTCACTAAAATTTCAAAGAAGACTGGCCCTTTTCATCACTTTGATGCCATAAATTCAGAGGTTTTCTCTAAATGCTTTAACTAAAGTTAAATTTAAGCCCCTCGAGAAATGCAGTGATTCCGGAATGTAAAACCTCTGGATAGAGGAAAACAATCTACAGTACCATCTTCCATTTTGAGCTGTGTGGCATTTCTTGGAAATAAAAAGTTAGAAAATTTGGTCCTAATAGTTTTATTCAGAGAACTGAAAACATAAGAAGAAATAGTCAGATATCGTTCTTAAGTGTGGATAGTGAAAGCACGAATACTGAACAATTAGACTAGATCAACCTTGAGATCTCTTCCAACTCTACAATTTTGATTCCTATTTAAAACAATATTTTCTGTTGTATAGTTAATCAGGTTTATCCGAGACTATATATGACTGAAACAATCAGAAGTTGCTTTCCTATTTAACACAACCTTGAGGGCACACCTGATCCTTTGCTGCAGTTTTCCTTGTGCTGAATTTTTCATTGCAGAATCCTTTGTGTCTAGAACCAATTTTATATTTTATAAAGAGTTATTTTATTTATGTTGAGTGCATATGAGGACGCCTCATCAGTAAAATCTCAATTTGGTGTGTGTTTGGATTTTTCATGTCTGACTCAATCTAGTCTTGTTATTTTGAAAATCACAATTTTAATTGTCAGTTCAAATTTTAAAATGTTATCCAATTGTTCTGTTATCTGAAGCAGAACAATCGCAGGAACTCATAGTCATGAACTAATGATCCAAAGATAGAGAGTAATATAAAGTGACTAAAAGCCATACCTGTTCCAAGATGAGATGGCTTCTGAGAAATTATATGACCGCTTATATCAAAATTGTACTGGGTGCTAAAATCATCAGCAGCTGTCCTTGTTGTAATAGAAACCTAACAATAAAGAATCTAATGTCAAGTAATTAGGAAAAGATATATGGACATTCTATTACCTATGTAATTCTCACAAACCATGATGATGATGATGAATTGTTATTTATTAAACTTGTATCTCCCCAAATCTCAACAACTCTGTGTAGTTTACAATGTCATGATAATCAATAATGATTGTTCCTAGAAGAGTAAAAATCATTAAGAGAAGGCATTCTTGACAGATATATCTTCTGGACATGTAAAAGGCAATGGTGGGGGTGGTGATGAAAATTGCCGCCGTGGACAATGGACAAGCAGCAGTGGGTGGGGGCTTCCCATTTTGAACTCTCTCCACTGCCGTTGCCTCTACAGCTGGACTCTGGTCTAAAACTGAATGGGCTGCCTCCCCAGGCACTCCCAGCAGCTGCACTTACCGCCGATAGTCTGCCACCCCCTCCAGGCACTCCCAGCAGCTAGGCGCAAGCAGCGTTTGCCTGCCACCCCTCCTCCAGATCTTGCTCTCTCCCGTAACCTGTCACCAATCACATCTCCTTCGCAGCCCCCTCAGTCACTCTTCCCAGCACCATCATTGCTGCCTGCCACCTGATTGGCTGGCAGCTTCTTGTCCTGTGGAGTGAAACACCCGGGACAAACTGTGTTTGGGTGAATGGGCCGGGCCGAAGGGTCAGGGGCAGAGGGACAGGGAGAATTGCTGGGGGAGGACCAGAGGAGGAGGAAACCTGGCAGTGAATGGGCTGAGGCGAGTGGTTGGAGGCGAAGTGGGCGTGGCCAATGGTGGGAGCCTAAAGGTCCCATTCCGCTTTGAAACAGCCTCACTTGATTTTAAGGAGAAAATAAACACTTTGATGTTTCAAAATATTGTCACAAGTCAAGTAATCCTCAAATCACACACAAGATCTAATTGTTTTATGCATCTCCTAGGAGCAGAAGCAATAGGCTTCTAAATACCAACTTATGGAGCATCAACAATGATTATTGATCCTACAAGAAATACAGTTTTCTGCCTCTGAATAAGGATCTTTTAATATTCCTCTTCTGTTTGAAACTGTACTGTGCTTCAGTTTATATACAAATGTGTTGCTAGATGGTTATGCAGACTGTAAATGTAAAAAGCATTTTTATGTTGGCTCGTCATACTTAGATGTACAATTCCATTCTTGTGCATTGTATTGTGCTCAAATTTTAGGCTGCCTTTGAAAATGAAGAGAATTGCAACATTCAAAACTACTCCGAAAACCTGACATACAAAAAAGCATTCACAGCCTGTCCAAATACACCCAAGGCCAACAAGCAAAAAAAAAAAAGTGTCTTTTCAAAACATTACTTATCTTGGCTTGGTTGGCTGCTTGGCACATATGCACTTTGCCTATGATCATGTGCCGTTGATGCAGTTCATGATACAGTTGCTATTATTGTCCTAGCCTCTTTGTATGTTAATTTGCTTGGCTTGTTTGCTGTTAACTTTTCTCTCTTTTGTCCTACCGACCCTTCAAATACTTTTTTTTTTACTAAGCAAAAACTGTCCCTTTCTGTTCTTTGCTGAAGTTTTTAAGATGAAAATGCAGGTAGGGCTTATTCGACCTGAACAGACCTGCTTTTTTCTTATTTCACTAAGGTTCAGCAAGACTCACAAAGCAGCTATATGCAAACTGCTTTTGTTCTAGCAAACATTCATCAAAGTTGCCTCCCCCCGGAAAAACATGTCGAGTTGTAGAAAAATGGATAATGAAAGAAAAAAAGAAAGAAAGGAAGAAGGAAAACCCAGTATATTGTGTATATTGGGATTTTGTTCCTCCTTGAATTTCAGACAGCCCCTATGAAAATAACTGAACAAAATTTGGGAGATGAGCAGTGTGTTTTTTAGAAAAAAAAAACAAGGTTTATTTCGTATTTTCTCAATTAGCATCTGATCATTGCAGTCAGAATTCAGCAATGCCTTCTTCTCAAGTTTTCTACTTAACCACTGGGCAAAACCTGTATCCTCTTCATAAATTTACATCCCTCCCCCCCAAAAAAGAAAAAAGTTAGGCGCATGGCATCAGTAACTGGAGTTAAAACAGCCAAGATGGAAATGTAACTGTGTGCCCAAAGTTCCTCCTTTTCATACATGTGTCGACATTACAGGCAGGGCTGTGACCATTATCTTGTCATTTTTGAACATCCCCTGCAGATAACTCTCTGCAGACACCCTAGTTAGAAAGAAGTGAGATTGTACATCCAAACCCCAGCAGATATACTCTCCCAATAAGGCTATCTGGATTCTGGATACATTAAAATCAAAAGGGTTAATGTTTCACTTATGCAGAATTGCAGGTAGAGACCCAAACACCTGTAACTGTATATAGTCTTTTACCTGTGATATGCTACAAATGGAGCCCAGGGCTTCACCACGAAAACCATATGTGCTCAAGCTTTCAAGGTCCTCCGAAGAGCTTATTTTTGATGTGTAGTGCTTCATTGCCATCACAGGAACATCAACTGCCTTAATCCCATCACCATTATCTCGTACTTCAATCTTTTCAAAACCATAGTTCTCCTACACAAAGAAGACATTTATTAATCTCAAGTGACACAGAACATTTTATGGAGTTGTTCGATTCCAAGAACACCTTTACAGAAAGTGTAATTACCAATTAATCAGGGACAATTCAGTTTTCCCAATCTGGAACTATCTCATCAATATTTATTGTCAAGTTATTAAATGCTGGAAGCCAACAATTGGTGTCAATTTTCCAACACAGGCAACTTTGGAATATACACATTTATCACTTTGATTGGAAGGACAGATTTTAGGATCCAAATGTACTAGAACTCTAGTATATCTGGGAACATTATATCAGTTAGAAAAATATGGAACGTAATAGCTTAAGAATAGCTCCATGGCGAGACAGGTGCAAATAAATGTAACAAATAAAAATAAATGAATAAATATCTAATAAAAACAGATTTCATTCTTTTTCCCATGCTCAATTGACTTTATGGAAAAAATGTGCTAGACAGATTCATGGAAACAACTTCAGGAGGAATTGATTCAGTGGAAGGAGTGTCATTCCAGCTTTAATTCAGAAATAAATGGCTTGAACCAGCACCATCTTAGATAGAAGAGCCCTTCATGTACATACAGTATGTGGGATCATGCGCTATGTCAGGGCTTTTCAATCTTTTCACCCATTGTACCACTTTTAGGATATGGCAACATCCGAGTACCACCAGTCGCCTAGCAAGGTGTCAAAAACTTGATGACCCCCCAAAAAGGAAAAAAGTGATAAAGTAGTCCTCAACTTACAACAGTTCGCTTAGTGATTGTTCGAAGTTACAATGGCACTAAAAAAAGTGCCCCCCCAAGCCACAGCCGAGGAAGACACCTGTCTGCCCACCCAGTGGCACTCTTCCTCCTGTCCGAGGTTTTCATTGTTGTGAGCATTTCTGTTGAGGATTGGCAGTGGGGCTGGGTGTTTGGTTTTTATTCCCTCCCCCCATCTGCTGGGTGGTTGCAGCAGGCTTTGGTCACTTCACATGACCCTGGGACACTGTGACCGTCATAAATATGAATCAGTTGCCAAGCATCTGAATGTAAATCACAAGACCCTGGAGATGCTGCAACATTCCAGCTGACTGATGCTTCTTCAGGACTTAGCAGAAGCACCAGGATCAGCGCCGAGCTCCAGCAGGAGCCTGGCACTGATCCTGGCGCTTCCGCTGAGCCCTGACAGCCCTGCAGCTCCAGCCATCTCTTGCTCAGGCTTGTGCGGTGCTGCCACCGGTTCAGCTAATTCCCCTCTCCCGCTACCATTTTTCTAGGATGGTTGCATACCACCTGCCAGGTGCCAATGTACCACAGGTGGTACCGGTACCACTGGTTGAAAAGCCCTGCTCTATGTCAAAGATCCCAAACCCAGGCCTGAGCCCAACAGAAAACAGGTATGTCAGGATCAAAGGAAACCTGGTTTATTCAGGCACACTTTGGCGTACGAGGTGCAAAGCAATCACAAAAACAAAGTCAGCACTGGGAGCTACTGCCTCCCAGCGCACTAAATAGATGATCCCGCCCAGACCCGCCCCCCACCCACCTGACCAGCATCCGGAGCGATGATTGTGAGCACCCAGCTCACAGCAGCAGTTTCCCGCCTGCAGCAAGCAGCTCAGTTCAGGCTCAGTTCCGTAGCAGCAAGGCAAGCGAGGTTCAAATCCCCCGTTTTCCTGTGCAGCGGACCGCCGAACAGCTAATCTGGCAAACCCGGAAATCCTGGCCACAAGGGATTCACCGGCAGTAGCCGGCTCCCAGCTTCCTGACCACGATCGCCTCTCAGCTGAGCCCCGGCCATCAGAGACAGGTAAAGGGGGATGGCTGTCGCTGCCTCCAGCCGCCGTCGTTCCGGCCACCGACACACACACACACACACACACACACGGTAAGTGGCAAGCCCCGCAGGACTTGACGCTCTAATCTTTTTAAAATTTTGGACAGAATTCTTGAGAATGGAGTCTTGAATAACTTCTTTAAAGTTATTGAAGAAAACGATACAGAATTACTCAATTGGCATAGTACAAGTGCTTAATTCTAGAGTAATGCTGCATTTGGATCCCAGGTGGGCAAAGTTCAGCATGGACACCCATATTGTGTTTTCAAGAGTCATTATGAAAATGGTAACAGCATGACTGTACTTTGAGGGCTGATGTGGTTATTATGTGAGTGCAGGAAAAGGTGTGTCTCCTTTAAGGAGTTGTTAAAAGTACAGCGAAGGTGCCGATGTGTGATGCAAAGCACCTCTCTACTTCAGACACAAATATTGCACCCAATTACTTGTCCTGCATACCTTATCCATGACTGCAAATCAGCTCACAGTATATCCTTAAAGATCTTTAAGGTTATAAAAACTTTCAGAAATCCTCATTGGTTTGAATTACTGGCTCCTAAATATCTTATACAAGTTAAACCTGATTGTCCACATTATTCAAAATGAAAAACAAACAAATAACAGTCACCCAGAAGTCCAAAAACCATCTTTTCTTACTTTCATTTGTATTCTAAATACTACTACTACTACTACTACTACTACTACTAATAATAATAATAATAATAATAAAGGTAGTCCTCGAGTTACGAGTGTAATGGAGCCGGCGAACGCTTCTGCACCTCCCCCCCCCCGCAGCCCGATCGGGCTTGGAAAATGCCTCTGGAGCCTGGATCAGGCCGCGGAAGTGTTCCCTGGCCTCAAATCCGGGCGGCAGCGGCCTGGAAAAGGCTTTGGGAGCCCCTATCCGGCCTCCAGATGCAAGTGGAAGCGTCCCCCAGCTTCGGTTCCATTCTCTATTGCAGAGAACAGAGGCCTAAAGTACAATGAGATCACACAAGATCAGTAGTGTGAGATCTCGCCCCACTGATCTCGCGTGATCTTGCGTTACTTTAGGCCTCCACCAAAGGCCTGGAGCAGCCAAGAAAGCCAAGGATCTCAATCTTCGCAGGGTGAGTATTGAAGGCCTGGTGCCTAGGGAGACCTGGGGCAGGGGTTGGGAGGGAGGGAATAACCAGGGTGAATGTTGCAGAGCCACTGTGGTCGCTCGTAAGGGCAAATGACTGCCATGGTGCTGCAATATTTGTAACTTCGGGACTTGCTCGTAAGCACTAATGGACGCTCATCACGTAACTTTGATAAGGATTACCTGTAATAATAATAATAATAATAATAATAATAATAATAATAATAATAATAATAATAATAATAATAATAATAATAATAATAATAGAAGAGTTGGAAGGGATCTTGGAGGTCTTCTAGTCCAACCCCCTACTCAGGCAGGAATCCTATACCATTTCAGACAAATGGTTGTCCAGCCTCTTCTTAAAAACTTCCAGTGTTGGAGCATTCACAACTTCTGGAGGAAGGTTGTTCCACTGATTAATTGTTCTAACTGTCAAGAAATTTCTCCTTAGTTCTAGGTTGCTTCTCTCCTTGATTTTTTTCTATCCATTGCTTCTTATCCTGCCTTCAGGTGCTTTGGAGAATAGCCTGACTCCCTCTTCTTTGTGGCAGCCCCTGAGATATTGGAACACTGCTATCATGTCACCCTAGTCCTTCTCTTCATTAAACTAGACATACCCAATTCCAGCAACCGTTCCTTATATGTTTTAGCCTCCAGTCCCCTGATCATCTTTGTTGCTCTTCTCTGTACTCTTTCTAGAGTCTCAACATCTTTTTTACATCGTGGTGACCAAAACTGGATAGAGTATTCCAAGTGTGGCCTTACCAAGGCGTTATAAAGTGGTATTAACACTTCACGTGATCTTGATTCTATCCCTGTTAATGCAGCATAATACTGTGTTGGCTTTTTTTGGCAGCTGCAGTACACTGCTGGCCATATTTAAGTGATTGTCAACTAGGACTCTGAGATCCCTCTCACAATTACTACTATTGAGCAAGGTGCCACCTATACTGCACCTGTGTATTTGGTTTTTCTTGCCTAAATGTAGAACCTTACTTTTTTCACCATTGAATTTCATTTTGTTAGATAGCGCCCAGTGTTCAAGTCTGTCAAGATCCTTCTGTATCTTAAGCCTATCTTCTGGAGTGTTGGCTATTCCTGCCAGCTTGGTGCTGTCTGCAAATTTGATGAGTTCCCCATCTATCCCCTCATCCAAATCACTGATGATGTTGAAGAGCACTAGGCCCACTACACACTTCCCTCCATGTAGATGCAGTTCCATTGAGGACCACACACGGAGTACGGCCGGTCATCCAGCTGATGAATCAATCTGGTGGTGATGCTGTCTAACCCACATTTTTCTATCTTATCAAGTATAGTAGGTTATGATCTACTTTATCAAATGCCTTACTGAAGTCCAAGTAAATTATATCCACAGATTCCTCTGGTCTACTAATTTCATCACCTGGTCAAAGATTTCTCTGGTATGATCTGTTTTTGACAAACCCATGTTGGCATTTGGTAATGACTTTGTTTTCCTCTAGATGTTCGCTGATTAGTTGCTTGATTATCTTTTCCAGAATCTTCCCAGGTATTGAGGTCAGTCTGACAGGTCTGTAGTTTCCTGGATCCATTTTGTTTTCTTTTTTGAAGATGGGAACTACATCAGTTCTTTTCCAGTCCTCTGGTAGTTCCCCAGTGCTCCAGGATCTTTGAAAAATATAGTTCAGTGGTTCTGAGATCACATCTGCCAGTTCCTTCGAACCTTGGGGTATAATCCATCTGGTCCTGGTGATTTGAACATGTCTAGGGTGGACAGATGCTCACTTACCATTTTCTTGCCTATCTTAACTTGTGTTTCTAATCTGTTTTTCACAGCACTGTTTTTGATAGGTTGGACTGTTTTTTCCCTTTGTGTAAAGACGGATGCAAAAAATAAGTTAAGTAGTTCTGCTTTTTCCCTGTTGCTTGTTATCTTCTTACCACTTTCTCCCACTAATGGACCAATCATTTCCTTAAATTTTTTCTTGTTTTTTACATGTTGAAAGAAGCTTTTTTTGTTATTTTTGACTTTTGTTAAGTGTTTAAACTACAAATCAATCTCATGTATAAGTACCTAATGGTATTTACCATATACACACAAGTAAGATGAGTAGATGGATATTTAGAAATTAATTAATAAATACATAAGCATTTCCTTTGTTGCTCTTTTTGGAAGGATCTACTCTCTTGACCTACATTTAGACTCTAAATCCTATTGAAGTTCATGGAAATAATTACCTTATAAATAACTAGACAGACAGACAGCCAACACTCATAATATATCTTTTAGAAAGATGGAGTCTTGGACTTCGTTCCACTATAGCTCAAGCTCCTGAATTAGAATGGAGCAAATTTAGGTTCAACTCCAGCCTCTGCTCTGAAAGATCATTGGACCTGTCATGACTTCTCTCAAGCCAACCTACTTCACAAAGTTATCGTGAGAGCGAATGCTACTCAATGCTTCTGGAGAGAAAGTGAACTGCATATCAAAATAATAATCATAAACTATTCATTAAATGACTACTTTTCAAATTACAATTATAATTCTATCACTGTACGCAACATTTTTAAAGAAAAGGACTACTTCCACTTAGTTCTGTTAAGTCAAGTTGTGGGAAATGAATATTGTAAAAATATTTCTAAAATGCATTTATTTATTTATATTTCATATTTCTACACCTTCCATCTTCCTCTGAAATCAATCACTTTTTGTCTTTTGCAGTTACAAAAATCTTCAATTAAGAGTATTTAAGTGAAGCAAGTCCTAAAAAATTAATGTAGAAACATATTGAAAATATATTAAAGCTATTTTCTGCCATTTTGATTAAATAGCTATTCCCAGACATTAAAGCTTTAAAACAATCTTCTAGTCAAAAATAATAAACAATGAATGTAGTAAATTTTTATACATGAAAAGTAATATTTAACTATATGATTATTATCAATAAAAGATAATATTTGCAGCTCAGGGTTGGACTGTGGGGTTTTTGGTGTTCTCTGAGCTTGGTTGTTTTCCTGCAGACATTTCATTACCAAACTAGATAACATGAGATGTTACCATCAGATGTATATGTTGCTTATCTCTGAAACTGATGGCTCTTTCTGTTTACTTAGGATGTTGTGGAGTGCTTTAGTTTGTGTACTACGGTTATGCCATGTGGTTATAATATTCCATTGGTAGTTTCTGAGATGTTTTTGATGTATGGCAGTGTTATCTTTTTAACAGCCTATGTTGGTTGGGTTGTAGTGGTTGAGATAATGTCCAGCTGCCCTCTACTACAGAACACAATATTCTAGAGAAAAGTCTCAGATACAGATCTCCAATACAGATGATGCTAATAAATTAGCAGGCTTAGCATTTAAAACCACAGCATGTTCCACAGAGATCCAAGAAAGCATAAGACAAACTGTCATAGATCAGAAGAACAGAACTAACTCAAAGCAGAGGAAACAGGAGTCCTCAAAAACCTACAGAAAAGCCAAACTATCATTATCCCACCAGCAGATAAAGGCTGAACCATGATTATCATGGACAGATCACAATATAGAAACTAGACAACTGGATCAAGAGAACTCTCAGTAATTTACCAAAAACAATGAAATCACAAAAGGAAGACAGTGGTGGATGAAAAGCAGTGGACCTGTCCTTCCATGCTTCTATGGATGCCTCAAAACATAGAAACCACACATACTTCTCTGCCCAATTGTATCATTACCAGGTTCTCCAACCTACAATTTTGCTAAAGAATTGATAAAAAAGCTTGGACTTCTCACAGAGGGAGGCAAATACTCCATCAACTCCCCACTACAGTGCCTCCAGAGAATCAAAGACCTGACAACAGATGAAGATGAAATCATGATCTCATTCAATGTCACAGTACTCTTTCCATCCATAGACCTGGGATTAGCAAAATAATCCCACAGCAGCATTACTTACACAGCACACCTGACCTAAATAAATACACCAAGATTGAAATACCCAAACCATGAACTTTATCAACTCTGTCTGACTACATACTTTCAATTTGATGGACAAATATGCCAACAAATCAAAAGAACACCAAGGGGACGACTGCTTTCATGATTCACAGTAGAGACTGTAAGTCAGGGCTTTTCAACCTTTTCACCCATTGTACTTTTAGGATATGGCAACATCCGAGTACCAACAGTCGCCTAGCAAAGTGTCAAAAACCTGATGACTGCCCCCCCAAAAAAGGAAAAAAGTGATAAAGTACAGGTAGTCCTTGACTTACAACAGTTCGCTTAATGACTGTTCGAAGTTACAATGGCACTGAAAAAAGTGCCCCCCCCAAGCCACAGCCGAGCAAGACAGCGCCCAGCGGTGCTCTTCCTCCTGTCCGAGGTTTTCATTGTTGTGAGCATTTCTGTTGAAGATTGGCAGTGGGGGTGGGGTGGGGGGTGTTTGGTTTTTATTCCCCCTGTCTGCTGGGTGGTTGCAGCAGGTTTTGGTCACTTCACATGACCCTGGGACACTGTGACTATCATAAATATGAATCAGTTGCCAAGCATCTGAATGTAAATCACAAGACCCTGGAGATGCTGCAACATTCCAGTTGATTGGCGTTTCTTCTGGGCTCAGCAGAAGCGTCAGGATCACTGCTGCTTTCCAGCTGATTGGTGCTTCTTTAGGGCTCAGCAGAAGCACCAGGATCAGTGCCGAGCTCCAGCTGGAACCTGGCGCTGATCCTGGCACTTCTGCTGAGCCCTGACAGCCCTGCAGCTCCAGCCATCTCTTGCTCAGGCTTGTGTGGTGCTGCCACCGGTTCAGCTCATTCCCCTCCCCCGCTACCACTTTTCTAGGCTGGTCGCGTACCACCTGCTAGGTGGCAATGTACCACAGGTGGTACCCGTACCACTGGTTGAAAAGCCCTGCTGTAAATGACTCCTGCAATCTATATGGCATCATCATCATTAGTTCCTTTTGTACAAAGAGCATAGGGAGCAAGCTTCTTCCAATGAAGAAGAAAAAAATCCACCTGTGGGTGGGCACTAGGTGGATTCAGTAGCTCAGCATCTGCCGTTGCCAGACCCAAGCTCAGATAAAGGAGAAGGAGGATTAGGCATAGGTCTAGCAACCCTACCCTGAAAAAACCTGACTGCTACTAAAATAGCAAGTAGAAACCTAATCTGTATAGCACGTCCCCACATATAACCCTAAGTATGGATCTGATATGTAAATGACATCTTTGTCACAATAAAAAAATACTCAACCAGAGAGGACACATGAAACTATCAATATCTCAGAAACCAACAGACTATTACAACCACATGACATTACTGTAGCACAGAGTTCCCCAACCTTTCCAGCTCGGCAGCCCAGAGAGAAAGGGAGGAGCAGGGCAGTCTGGGTATGTGCAAGCGGGTTGCATGCACTTACGGCACTGGCGTCCGTGCACATGCACAAATGGGCCACTAGCACCCGCGTGATGCTGGTGGTGGGCTAGCACTCCCGCCATGCACAAATGGGACTGCTAGCACTCACGTGGTGGTGCTAGTGTGAGTGGGGGCACTCGCCAACACGTGCGTGCACTCGCCAACAATTCCTGCAGTCCAGTGGCCGAGATGTACTGGGCGGTGGCCCATAGGTAGAGGGCCTGTGCTGTAGCACACAAACCAACTAAAGCCCTCCACAACATCCCTGGTAAACCAAATGAACTCAGAACAAAAACCAAGCGTCATCTACAATATACAGTACAAGGACTATAATAGCCACTATGTAGGACAAACAGGCAGAAGACCAGCAGAGCACATCTATGAACACTAACTAGCAGTCAGAAGACATGATGAAAACTTAATTTCACAACACGTGGACAGACTTACCAATCATAGTTTTAACTGGGAAACTGTAACCAAACCAAGTCCAAAAACGCTAGAGATTTCCTGAAAACCTGGCACTCAGACAAATCAGCAATCAAAAGGCACATGAAGATAAACATCTACATACCATTCAAAAGAGACAATCAAAAAGCCAAAAAGGCCCCCAAAAGATTAAAACACTCCTCACCAGCAATCAATCCTCAGATAAGCAGAGATTATTACCAAGATCCGGGGTCTTCAAATTGGCCCTTTTATGACTTGTGGACTTCAAGTCCCAGAATTCCTCAGCCAGCGTGCCTGACTGAGGAATTCTGGGACTTGAAGTCTACAAGTCATAAAAGGACCAAGTTTGAAGACCCCTGAACAAGATTAACACTAGACATACAATCAAGAACTGAACAATCCCCAATCAAGGAACTACCAACTCAGACAAACAAGCTAAAAGTAAACAACAGCCTGATCAAGAACATTCTCACTAACACTGAAAGGGCAAAGTCACTAATATATATAAAGAAAGCAAACCACACTCCCTTCTGAGACTGTTGATGTTACCTAGTTTGGTGATGAAATGTCTGCAAGAAAACAACCAAGCTCAGAGAGCACCAAGAACCCCATAGTATGATTATTCTTTAAAATGAAACATGAATTCAATAGGAAGCCCCACGTAATTATGTTTTAAAATCAAGAATACATTTGCCAACACTAGCATTTTACAAACTGTTAAGATTATCAAAAGTAATTTTTGTAAAAGCACAATCATTTTTCAGACGCAAGTTTAAAGGAATCTTTCATTCTTTCATATAGAATGCGTATGTAAACTCATTTTAGATGACTAGACACGGGCAAAACTGAATAAACGAATAATTAAAAAATTAAAACAAAATAAATTCAGCAAGCAAGGAGAACGTTTAAGTCAGTGGTTCTCAACCTGTGGGTCGGAACCCCATTTGGGGTCGATCGACCATTTCACGGGGGTCGCCAAGCAAGGCTGTCCGCCATTTTTTTTGTCCATTTTTTCCCCCTTTTCCGGCGGGTGCCTTACCTCCCTTGGGCTGGGCCAGCTGGTGGTCGGCCTGCTCCATCTCTGCCGCTTGCCAGATACGCCTCGGCCGGCGCAGGGGGCGGAACCACGCATGCGCGGCGCTCCCGGGGAAAGTCCTCGACTTACGACCGGTTGGGTAGTCCTCGACTTACGACCGGTTTAGTCCTCGACTTACGACTGGTTGGGGTCGCGGCATTAAAAAGGTTGAGAACCACTGGTTTAAGTCTTTCTTCAGTTTTACTTTCCAAAGAAATATGGTCTTCCCACCCACACTTTCATCCCAATTTTAGTCTTGAAAAACTTACCAACTTAACATCAATACTGGTTGCATTAGCATCCAAAGAATTCTCTACCAGTTCTTTAACCACATTGACAACTGATACAATGACCTGCGAACTAGAAAGAAGTCGAACAGTTTCCGCTGGTAGCTGTTTCATGTTTTGGCTTTCAGGAACGGGATTTCTAAAACGATAAAATCACAATTCAAAAGAGTATGATACTGTTTTTTTAATTGTTCTTTTCTGTACAGAGATGAATAGTTGATGATAAAAGAAGTGTCATGTCAAATTACTGAGCAATAATTTGGCGCAGCATTTAAATATACTTTCATCTGGAATCTGCATGAGCGGTTTGAGGTACCTGGGATAGTGTCTTGCCATGTTATCTCAGGCTCATTTCAGTTTCTTCATTCTGAGAAAGTGGATAGGATGACTGATGGAATGACTTCTACTACACATAGTTTACACCTGGGTCCTACCTGGCTGCTTCTGCAAGCATGTGTCTGTGTGAGAGGGGCTGAACTTAGAAGCGGTCAGCATCTCTTTGAGAAAAAAGGGGGTTACTGTGGTGTGCCTCTTCCTGAAGAGGCCTCCTTGGACTTAGCTGATTTAAAGACTCTCACCTGCTTTCCAGCATTCCCACTGTAGAAAGGGTGTTAAGTGGCAAGATTGCAACTGCAGCATTCCTTTGCATGGATTATGTAGGTCCTTTCAATCAGGGTTCAAGCCTGAGTATAGATGGAAATATACTGGTGACTGTGGTGTATGACCTTCATCAAGACTTGGATGGGGGAGTCCACTCCTCCTGGGCCTTTTAAATAACATACTGGTTTTCAGTATCTTTTGACCATGTTGTCCCGCTGGACCACCTTTATGAATTGGGGGGGGGGGAGACACTGTTTTGTCCTGAGTCCTGCAAATTTGTCAATCATCTTCCCTGTTATTCAACATTTACAAGAATCAATTGGAGGAGTGATCTAATGATTCAGGATGAGGCATGATGTAATATCCAATTACACAACTGTGTCCAAGCCAAAGCTGGGGATGCAGAAGCCCTGGCCAGGTTTCTGTAAGATTAAAAAAGTAAATGAGAAGAAACAAGTTGAGACTGAATCTCTGTGAGATGTACGTATTGCTTATCTGGAAACCAGCTAATGTTTTGCCTCTCCTATGATATGTATGGAGGGAATTACTTACCCTGAAGGAGATGGGAATCCTTTTAACCCACAACTATAGTAATATATAGTAATCCTTCATGGATTACTGCCTTGTCGTGGCGAAGGGGCTTGTGTAACTCAATGAAGCTATGAGCTATGCCGTGCAGGGCCACCCAAGACAGACAGGCAAGAAATTAAAAGACGCTTGCTCCTGGGGAGGAAAGCTATGGCAAATCTAGACAGCATACTAAAAAGCAGACATCACTCTGCCAACCAAAGTACGTATAGTCAAGGCCATGGTTTTCCCAGTTGCAATGTATGGCTGTGAAAGCTGGACCATAAGAAAGGCTGAGCGCAAAAGAATTGAGGCCTTTGAACTATGATGCTGGAGAAGACTCCTGCGAGTCCCCTGGACTGCAAGGTGATCAAACGGTCACTCCTAGAGATCAACCCTGACTGCTCTTTAGAAGGCCAGATCCTGAAGTTGAAACTCAAGTACTTTGGCCACCTAATGAGAAGAAAGGACTCATTGGAGAAGAGCCTAATGTTGGGAAAGATTGAGGGCAATAGAAGAAGGGGACGACAGAGAATGAGGTGGCTGGATGGAGTCACTGAAGCAGTAGGCGTGAGCTTAAATGGACTCCAGAAGATGGTAGAGGACAGGAAGGCCTGGAGGAACGTCGTCCATGGAGTCGTGATGGGTCGGACACGACTTCGCAACTAACAATAATAGGTAGAATGGAGATTATGGTTACTTGGGGAGTCTGTCCAGCTTTGGATGGTTTGCTTTATGGCATTTCTTCCTGGAACATGGGGCCATGCCAGGAGTTACCCATATTCTCACAAACTCCCAAATTAACATCAATATGTTCTACTTGAAGCTGCCTTTGAAGAATGATTGAAAGCTTCAGTTGGTGTAGGATGCAGATACCAGATAGGTGAGTCACTGGTGCCATCTGACGTTGTTGAGTTGCCTAGGCTTCCACATAGAAATTTAAGTGCTGGTTTTAACTTGGAACTTTTATGGCTTGGCATCTAGATACTGCAAAACTGCTTCACTTTAGGGTAGCGCCTTCATCTCTGCAGTTTGCAAGAGCACGATGGTTTTCTTGTATGCTCCATACTTGTGGACCAGTTAATCCCTGGAGATCCAGATATACCCTATTTAGCAGTATTTTAATCAGAATGCAACTTTACTACCCAATTTTAATTATTATTTAAAAGGATGATTGCTTATATGTGCGGTAATTATATTTGTTTTATATTTCAGATTTTTGCATAAAAATAGATGCACATCAACAAAAGCATAATTTTGAAATTACAGCAAGTAACTGTTCATTTACTTTCATTTCACTCAGCTGCAGCTGTTTAGTTTAAGAAGGATTTCCAGAAACTGGAATGGATCCGCAGCCAAGCCACCAAGGATGCTCAGGAATTAGAAATTAAGTTGAAGAGACACTGAAGAAGTTAGTAAATTTAGCCTTGAGAAAAAAAAGGGGGGATATGACAGCACTCTTCAAATATCTGAAATATATCTTCTTAGAAGATCAGGACTTATTCTCTTACAGTTTTAGAGTTTTTCATTGCCTTCCTGTTATTAAAATCCAATATTAGAAATNGGGGGGGGGGGGGGAGACACTGTTTTGTCCTGAGTCCTGCAAATTTGTCAATCATCTTCCCTGTTATTCAACATTTACAAGAATCAATTGGAGGAGTGATCTAATGATTCAGGATGAGGCATGATGTAATATCCAATTACACAACTGTGTCCAAGCCAAAGCTGGGGATGCAGAAGCCCTGGCCAGGTTTTTGTAAGATTAAAAAAGTAAATGAGAAGAAACAAGTTGAGACTGAATCTCTGTGAGATGTACGTATTGTTTATCTGGAAACCAGCTAATGTTTTGCCTCTCCTATGATATGTATGGAGAAAATTACTTACCCTGAAGGAGATGGGAATCCTTTTAACCCACAACTATAGTAATATAGTAATATATAGTAATCCTTCATGGATTACTGCCTTGTCGTGGCGAAGGGGCTTGTGTAACTCAATGAAGCTATGAGCTATGCCGTGCAGGGCCACCCAAGACAGACAGGCAACTAATTAAAAGACGCTTGCTCCTGGGGAGGAAAGCTATGGCAAATCTAGACAGCATACTAAAAAGCAGACATCACCCTGCCGACAAAAGTACGTATAGTCAAGGCCATGGTTTTCCCAGTTGCAATGTATGGCTGTGAAAGCTGTGAAAGCTGGACCATAAGAAAGGCTGAGCGCAAAAGAATTGAGGCCTTTGAACTATGATGCTGGAGAAGACTCCTGCGAGTCCTCTGGACTGCAAGGCGATCAAACCGGTCACTCCTAGAGGAGATCAACCCTGACTGCTCTTTAGAAGGCCAGATCCTGAAGTTGAAACTCAAGTACTTTGGCCACCTAATGAGAAGAAAGGACTCATTGGAGAAGAGCCTAATGTTGGGAAAGATTGAGGGCAATAGAAGAAGGGGACGACAGAGAATGAGGTGGCTGGATGGAGTCACTGAAGCAGTAGGCGTGAGCTTAAATGGACTCCAGAAGATGGTAGAGGACAGGAAGGCCTGGAGGAACGTCGTCCATGGAGTCGTGATGGGTCGGACACGACTTCGCAACTAACAATAATAGGTAGAATGGAGATTATGGTTACTTGGGGAGTCTGTGCAGCTTTGGATGGTTTGCTTTATTGCATTTCTTCCTGGAACATGGGGCCATGCCAGGAGTTACCCATATTCTCACAAACTCCCAAATTAACATCAATATGTTCTACTTGAAGCTGCCTTTGAAGAATGATTGAAAGCTTCAGTTGGTGTAGGATGCAGATACCAGATAGGTGAGTCACTGGTGCCATCTGACGTTGTTGAGTTGCCTAGGCTTCCACATAGAAATTTAAGTGCTGGTTTTAACTTGGAACTTTTATGGCTTGGCATCTAGATACTGCAAAACTGCTTCACTTTAGGGTAGCGCCTTCATCTCTGCAGTTTGCAAGAGCACGATGGTTTTCTTGTATGCTCCATACTTGTGGACCAGTTAATCCCTGGAGATCCAGATACACCCTATTTAGCAGTATTTTAATCAGAATGCAACTTTACTACCCAATTTTAATTATTATTTAAAAGGATGATTGCTTATATGTGCGGTAATTATATTTGTTTTATATTTCAGATTTTTGCATAAAAATAGATGCACATCAACAAAAGCATAATTTTGAAATTACAGCAAGTAACTGTTCATTTACTTTCATTTCACTCAACCGCAGCTACGTTTAGTTTAAGAAGGATTTCCAGAAACTGGAATGGATCCGCAGCCAAGCCAACAAGGATGCTCAGGAATTAGAAATTAAGTTGAAGAGACACTGAAGAAGTTAGTAAATTTAGCCTTGAGAAAAAAAAGGGGGGATATGACAGCACTCTTCAAATATCTGAAATATATCTTCTTAGAAGATCAGGACTTATTCTCTTACAGTTTTAGAGTTTTTCATTGCCTTCCTGTTATTAAAATCCAATATTAGAAATTAACCTATCTCTGGATAATATCTAATGAAAACGTATCTGTATGTTTAGCAGCACAACTGCACAACAACAACCTTTCAAAATTTTCTTTCAGAAATCTGAAAACTGCATACTCTCCTCATTACAGAAAGAAAGCTACACTCTTACATCATATGGGTTATCTTCAAAGACATTATTTCAGCTTAGGCATGATAGAGAAGGCTTAGAAGAAAGTTTCAAAGGCAGGTAATCAGATTCAAGGCTAAATTGCAAAAACTCAGTATTTTTAAGAGTATAGTAAATTGCACTGTTTTAGTATCTGTTATTCAAAAGGTCAGCTTTAATGCTACGCTGTAGTTTAGCATTATAAGAACAACCTACTTAGGCTCATGTTCACATGGAGCAGCTGGCCTTCTTTGGACTAACCTGCCTAGCTGGTGATGGTAGAAGTTGCCCCATTTGCAAACCATTCACAGAAACTGAAATTCCCCTCCAGGTGATCTCCAGACACTGCTAGTGTACAGCAGCATAATATAGAGCTTGCAACAAGCAGTGTGTGCAGGTATTTGTGGGGTCCTGACCTACAAACAAAAACCCCTCCAAGCTCTGGAAAGAATGGAGTAGGTTAAAGAAAACTGCTTGTGCCATATGGAATTGAGGAGATGCCTTCCTCCCTAGACAGCCAAGCAACTGTTTAGACTAGAGCAATGGTGGCGAACCTGTGGCACGCGTGCCAGAGGCGGCACTTGGAGCCCTCTCTGTGGGCACGCGCGTTGTCGCCCCAGCCCCGCCTCCCCCCGCGGCCCCCTCCTGCACAGAGCAGCACAGCCAAGGACATGGCAGGCCAGGCAGCAGGGACAAGACTCCATCCTTGTGCCCCATTGCACGCAGATGATGTTGTGGGGTGTGGGCGGAGGGTGTGGTTGCCATGGCGCTGCAGGGCCACCTGGGTGATCTGTAGCGGGCCATGGAGGCGGGGCAAGGGGCGGGCGGGAGTGGGGCAGGCAGGGCGGGAGGAGGAGCGGTGGTGGGCAGGTTTGGGGCACTTGGTCTCTAAAAGATTCGCCATCACTGGACTAGAGTAATTGTGAAGAAGTTGAGGGGAATATCAAGACAGGGCTGACAAGCAAGACTTTCCACAATCAAAGAGGAACAAATGCAAATATTGTATACAGGGAATGTATGGAAAGAAAGAGCAGGAAGAGCTTAGGGAGGAAAAGGATGATTATAGGAACCTAACCTCGCCACTCCCTGCTATTCCCTTAAAACTCATTATCTCAAGTTTCGTTTTCATGCCAGATTACCGTAACATGTTCTTTGAATCCAAGCAGTGACTTGAAGGCTTTAATCCAGATCTAGTATTTTCTGTGTTATAACACACAGCAGAATGTCTCCAGGGAATGTTTTCAAGTGGCTCTTCTGAGAAGCAGATCTAAAGAGGAATCTCATCTGTGAGCAAAGCTTTTGCTTGAGTAGTTGGCATAGGCCTAATATATAATTTAGCTTGTTGTGCAAACACACCCTAACATAATCCACAGTATTGTTATTCAGCCTGTGCTATATATTGTCTAGATAGAGCTACCTTTAAAAAATAGCTTGGAAACTAGTAAGTTGTTAAACCTAAAGCAGATATATTGTACCTGCTGCACTGCTATGATTTCTCTGGTTCAATTTAAAATGCTGTCCCACCCCAAGTTTCCTGCCCTCTTAGACCAGCATTATAAACCTTATTTCGGTAGTTATTTGTGCAAGAAACTAGATCAGTGGTGGCGAACCTATGGCACGGGTGCCAGAGGCGGCACTCAGAGCCCTCTCTGTGGGCACGCGCACCGTCGCCCCAGTCCTAGGCCTTCAGCTGGGTTTTATAAAACCTTTTCGCTTTAGGCCTCCGCTGCCGTGTACAACAAAAAAAAAGGTTCAATCAACCAGTCAATTTCAACTTCTTGCAGGAAAAAAAAAGATCTTGCAAAGTTGGAATTGATTGATTGAACTTTTTAGTCCCACCCAGTCTGCTGTTACCACTGCAACCACGTCCACCCAATGGGCCACACCCACCCAATGGGCAACACCCATCTAATGGGCCACACCCACCCGGCACCCTATGATGCATAAGTGGGTTTTGGGTTGCAGTTTGGGCACTTGGTCTCTAAAAGGTTTGCCATCACTGAACTAGATTGAGAGACATATGAAACACATTTTTTTTTTCTGCAAGGGTACTTTCTTTTGAAACCTCGCTCCAGCTAATATATTAAGACTCCAATTATCACAGACTTTCAAGCAAGCCCCCAAATTTAAATAATTTATAGTTGATGGTGCTGTTGGTAGTGGCTGATTTCAGTTTTCTGTTTGTACCATAATTCTATTTTGATAAATACAAGATTATCATATTCTTTGAAGTATTCTTTGCTTTTTTATCATCTTAATTGGGCTGTACTGGAAAAGCAATTTAAAAATAAATAGCTGGAAACACTAAAACTCTTGCTCAAGTAGAATTCAGTTCCTAATGAATGCACAGGTATGGACATGCACAGGAATGTTGTTTTCTTGGCAATAATAAGGGAATGGTTTGCTATTGTATCCTTTAGGGATGCCTTTTTAACTTCTCAATCCAATCTAAAGACCTGGCATTTCTTGGTGGTTTCCTGTCTAAATAGTATGATAATGCTAATGCTATGATAATGCTAAAAATACAAAATATTTTTAAACAAGCACAATGAAGTAAACATTATCGACAAATAGAGTAATATAGGTAAGATTATATGGAAATAAATCCCAGAGCTCAGTAAAGTCCTCAGTTTTTTTAACCAGGCTGCTTGTTTAGAAACGGTGCTTAATGCTCCTTATAACCACAAGCCTTCCAAACTTTGATTAGGGTGATTTTGGATTTAGTCCAGGGGTAGGCAACCTCGGCTCTTTTATGACTCATGGACTTCAACTCCCAGAATTCCTGAGTCAGCTATGCTGACTCAGGAATTCTGGGAGTTGAAGTCCATGAGTCATTAAAGAGCCGAGGTTGCCTACCCCTGATTTAGTCCCAAACCAAACACGCAACCCTGGTAACAGCTTTGCCCACCAACTATTTCACCTCATTTGCAGCATGCATTCACGGCCGGTAACTCGCCCCTATTTCACAGAAGCATGCAGTCATTCAAAAAAAAATTAAATTAAAATAAAATAAAATAACGATGTAGATACACGCGGCCTACAACCGAGCAAGCCGGAGAGAGCTCTCAGCCTCTGGGGGTTTTGTTTTCGTTCCTTGCTCCAGCTCCAACCCGGGAATCGCCTGAGCCACGTGACCTGCCCAGGCCTATCGCACGGGAGCAGCAACGAAGAGGGGGGGAGTGGAGGGCTAAAAATAAACAAAGCTGTGCAAAAGGACCGGCCCGAAAGCCATTACTGTACTTCCTCCTCCGGAGCGGTCAAAGGACTCCCTTCGCCCCCTCTTCTGCCTCCTTTGGAACCTTCGGGCCCCGGACTGGGCCAAAGCAGCTTTCCCCCGCCGCCGCCTGCGTGCCTGAAAGAGAAAGGGCGGAGCTATAACGGTGGCCCAAGCGCCTCCCTCCCCCGCTCACAGTGCAACACTTCAGAAGAGCCAGAGCAGCTTTGGGTAGCGGGCGGTCCGGCGCGGGATTCTCTTCTCCCGGTTAGCGAGAAGGTGCAGTAGAAAAGACGGAAAGGAGAGGGGGGGGGGGCTGGTCGGTTGGTTGGTTGTGTGCGCAAATGTGGGCTACGGCCGGGTTCCTTGGGCTAGTGGCAACTGGTATGCGTGGCGGAAGGTGTGTGTGCAGCGCAGGGACCGGCCGAAGACAAAGCGGCTGCGCTCGTTGCCAAACGATGCCGTAGCGCGGAATCCTCGAGCTGGTGGGATCGGGCCCTCCGGGTTCTGCTAGATCCGCCGCCGCCGCCGCCGCCGCCCCGAAGCCCTAATGAAAATAATAATAATAAATAAGAAAGCGCCGTTGCAACCGGGTTTTGTTTTTTTGTGTGCACGATTTACGGTTGGTTTTTGCCCGGTTGCGCCCGCTTGGCGTTTTCCGAACGGGAGCGTCGCGTGCAATAACGCACAAATTTCTGTGGTCTTGTGTATCTGCCGCGATTATGCATTGGTGGTGTGGGATTATGCCGGAGGTATAAAAAAAAAAAAAAATGAACGTGGGCCATCTGAGGACATCTGCAAATTTCTGTAGTTTCTGACTCGGTCGGATGTTGAAAGCTACAGGGGTTCTTTTGTTTAGTTGTAGGAGACCTTTCCTGGTTTGTTACCAGCGGCACAAACAAAGAGCTTCTTTCTGATTATCTAGACTAAGTCCACTATTCAGTTGACTAAAGGTTAAATTCCAGCTTAATTAATTTTAACGCGGATTTTTTAAAAAAAACCTGTTGGGAGAGCTGGGTAGATTACATCCAAATAATAAATATATGATACTTAGAAAATTAAGGACAATGATACACTAAAATAATTAAAGAGGAAGGATATTTGCCGTTCACTTATTTTATGCTATCCTTGATCATATGCCAGACATCTCTGATTGGATCCTGAACATACGTAAGCAATTATGTTTTAGATCTCTAATTGTACACAAGCTGTGCTGATCCTATGGTGACTAAATGACTAATTGCAATTACTGAACATGACTAATTTTCGAATAGTTGTAATTTATATTATAGTATGAATGAATCTTGGGCGTCTGCGGTTACGTGATTTGTGTGTTACTCTTGTTTGACTTGTGCATCTTATTTTTAAATATTGTTTTCCTTTGTACTGGATGCTCATGTTAAACATTCTAAATTGATCCAGTAGGATGGATAAGTGGGTGTGTGCCTGCCACAGAGATGGACTTACTGAATAGCTTATGTTGCCTTTAGAAGTCAAAGAGCCTTCCTTCAGTTATCTGCTTGTAACCAGAATTATAAAAAAAATACTGTTTTCATATAAAAACAGGCAATGGAACTTTAAGTGCCAATGTATTCAACCTAGGTGTTATGTATGAGAGATGATAGGAGACAGGTCAGAAAATACAATACATGTCAACTTATGAAAGGCTCTGGGTTGACTTGCAGTCAGTTGATCAAAGCTAATGTAACAGAAGCTTTGCTTTTCATATACAATTTTGGGGAAGGGCTCTTCCCCCCCCCCATTCTGAAATAGATAACAAATCTAGCAGTGATACCTAATTGTTATTGACATGTAAGATATTTTCTACCTATAAAATATTCTGTAAATCTTCCATTAAGATGATTTAAAGTAGTCTGTTTTTAGCTTGATCTTTAGGATTTGTTAATTGCTTTTTAGTGGTCTGTGCACCCAATTATAAGAATTTGATGTTTTTTAAAACCTTGAACAGCTTTCTCTAGTATAGGAAAAATAAATAAATGGAAAATTCTTTATTCTGTGGAAAGATATAAAAATTGAGATTGTATTGATTGCAATTATATTTGGCTTGCCTGGGCCTCATTGAGTGAAGAGACATTATCTTGGACTGGATACAAAAGATATAATATAGTTAATGTATATAAATCACATAATAATGTTAGAAGTGTACAATCTTTTGGGGCTTTGTTACTAGCTGTTCAGGGCCACATATGTCCTCCGAGCCATGGGTTGGACGCTGCCTTAGATTTTTAAGAAGTTATTTGTTTTGAATTGCCTTTCAACAATTTCAAATACTTCGTACTATTAATATGTAAGATGCTGAGTTAGTCTTATGCAGTAGTTGATGACCTCTCCCAGTCTGACAGTGGTATGACTAACCCTTATGATGAACATTTTCTTTCCCAAAATTACTTTTCAGAATTAAAGCAAAAAGATGAATGTTGGGGTTGCTCACAGCGAAGTCAATCCCAACACAAGGGTCATGAACAGTCGAGGAATGTGGCTCACGTACGCCCTTGGAGTTGGTTTGCTTCATATTGTCTTGCTCAGCATTCCTTTCTTCAGCGTTCCAGTGGCTTGGACCTTAACCAATATTATTCATAATTTGGTGAGCATCCTGAACTGCAGAAGTGCCAGAGGAACATCCATGTTATAGACTGAGTTAAACTCTGGGTGGTTCACAGTTATAATAGTTATTATATTCTAATAATTATATAATTGTATGATTGGTTGCACTGTCAACTGGATGTTTAAAAATTTGGCATTTTTATCCATATATTGATTCCTTCCCAAGGACCTGGGGTAGGCAGATGTTGTTTGACGGTATTAAAGATATTGTTGTGGGAAGTAAACTGTTCCACTTAAAGCTGCCTTTTGCATTTGGCTGATGTGGATTTTGTCAGTGCTGATGGTATTCAAATGGTGCTCCAGATGTTTTGGAATTGCACCCCGGGCACCTATTATTATTGGTACTATCTTTGTTTTCTTTCGTTATAATTAGCATTGTAAAGGTATACAATTATAATAGACTGCATATCATTCAAAAGAAACAATTAAAGTAACTAAGAAGAAAACAGACTAGAACACATTATATGCAGCAGTCAGCACTCAGCTAAATAGGGATTAACACCAGAAAACCTAGGCAGAAAATAATAATCAAGGAACCGCCAAGGAGAAAACCCCACCTCTGCCAAAAACTGGCAGGGCAAGCTATTATATATAAATAGGCAGCAAACCCCACCTTCACTTGCACCGATGATAGTTATTTATTTTTATTCATTCAATTTCTATAGGAGCCCAGCTTATGTAGTTGGGTAGTGAAACATCTGCAAGCAAACAAGCAAGCTCAAAGAGCACCAAGAACTCCACAGCTTAATCCTGAGCTGTATAGGTAGCCCTTGACTTACGGCCACAATTGAGCCCCAAATTTCCATGTTCCAAGTGAAACAGTTGTTAAGTGAGGTTTGCCCCATTTTACGACCTTTCTTTCCACAGTTGTTAAGTGAATCACTGCAGTTAAGTTAGTGAGACAGTTGTAAAGTGAATCTGGCTTCCCTATTGGCTTTGCTTGTCAGAAGGTCACAAAAGATGATCACATGACTCCGGGACACTGCAGCCATCAAATAGGAACCAGTTACCAAGCATCTGAATTTTGATCACATATCGAGAGGATCTGCAATGGTTGTAAGTGTGAAAAACGGTAATAAGTCACTTTTTTCAGTGCCATTGTAACCTCAACTGGTCACTAAATTAAAGGTAATTACAGTTATCGTCTAATGACAAGAGAGCCGCTTAGGTGTAGTGGCTAAGGTGCTGGGCTAAAAACCAGGTATGAATTTCAGATCTCCTTTAGGCATGGAAGCTACTAAGATGATTTGGGCCAGGGACTCTTAGCTGAGAACCACCTCACAAAGCTGTTATATGGAAAACAGGAGGAGGGAGTATAATATACTCTGCTTTGTGTTAGACAAAATTAAAGGTGGGATATAAATTTAACAAAATTAGTGTGCTATAGCAATCATAGTCATTGTCTTAAACTAACAGAAATGGACAAATATATTGTATAAAGTTAATATCCTTTAACACTAAAATCTATTAAAGATGACCAGTTGTGCCTACATTACTGATAACCAAAGAAGTAGAACGTTAATCAAATTTCCATTCTCGATTATCGCTAAGCATGGAACATTTCCTTAAATGTTTCCTTAAAACGTGTTGTGACCAAATCACCCATTTTGGATTAGAATAGGATAGAGAACCTATTACGACGTTGTTTATCTACAGTTCCCGGTAGTCATGAGAAAGAATACTCATCTGTTGCAATCCTGTTGCATCTAGAAAGCCTTAAGCTTTCCACTCCTGAATTAGCGTATGAAACTTGGCACAAACATGCAGCATATACTTAAGCATAAATTTAATCATATTTCTCTGGCATTGGACCAATGATACACAAATAATGCTTCCTTGAATGATTGGCAATTTGTTCTGAAGGGGGGAGAGTGTATCTCATAAACTTTATGTAGGTAGCTACCCTGTAAGGCCCCATTATCTCTACATTTGGTTGTAAGATCAATTGCTATATTTCAACTTTTTTTGTCATAGATTGAGTTTGCAAACTGCTATCTCTCTATATTTTAATAAAACAGGTGAACAAATTAACATAAACTTTGTTAGTCTTATGAAATTGAAAGCAAGAAATCTCTATATATTTTAATAAAACAGATGAATAAATTAACATAGACTTTGCTAGTCTTATGAAATCGAAAGCAAGAATCATGGGCTTCAGGGGACTTTTGTAAGAGTTATTGCCTTCAGCCTACAAAGAGTATTAAGATGAATTTCTCTGTTAGTCATGCTGTTCATTCCTGTATCAACTATCTTCTGGCTTTACTGAAACAAGTTGCTAGGGTAGAGTAGAAATAACTGAAATCTGGGCCAGAATAAAATGTCTAATTGGATTAATCTTTTTGAGGGCATCTTTATCTTAGTATTCTTGCTCAAATATTTATTAATCTATCGGCAATCACAGAACATAATTCATATTTTAAAAGTCTAGTTTTAATGTTTCAAATCCTTCACTCAGATTCCATATATTATTTTAATAATGAAACATAGCTAACATGATTTTTGTTTTGGATGGATTTGTTTTGCCTTTGCAGGGAATGTATGTATTTTTACATGCAGTAAAAGGAACACCTTTTGAAACACCTGATCAAGGTAAAGCAAGATTACTGACACACTGGGAACAGTTGGATTATGGCGTACAGTTTACATCTTCCCGAAAATTCTTCACAATCTCACCGATAATTTTGTAAGTTTTGAAAATTCTACATTGACTGTTCTAACACTTTGATTTGGTGTGGCATTAATATTGCAGTGAGTGAATGAGTACTTAAACTCTGCAAATTATTTAAAATCAATATGTTCTACTATTCATGTATCTGTGAATTGGTATGCTTTTAAAAGGAAGAAAAATATGTTTCTGTAAAGTGTAAACAGTACTTGGAATTTTTGTAATGGAAGTGACCATGCACAGCAATTTGCAGAGATGTACAGAGAAGTATATTGCAGAATTGGGATAGGTTTTTTTTAAACAGGCATTAATTCAAAACAAACAAGAAACTTCAAAAATAGCATTTGTCTGTTGAATTCAAAATGCATAGCCTAACCTTCCATTATTTTACAAATAAGATTTCTCCAATTAACTAAAACTATAGTTAATCAAAATTACATGTCTCAAACCAATGCTTTAAAAAATAATAATTTTGCAACATTCCAGATATTGTATGCCTTAGATATCTTTCAGCTAAGTTTCCTTAGTTATTATGCTATTTGCAAATAAATCGTCCCAGTCATTCCATCTCTTATAGACTCTTGCCTATAAGTTATGCCTTTGTTATATTGTTTTTAAATACCAAAGTAAGACAGTACACTCCTGCACTTTCAATGCTAAGATATTAACCTGACATCCTTGCTGACTGCAATTGACTCACTGTTCTAGAAATAAATCATACACAGATCTTTTTGTTTTACATTTTGTTCTGTATCTTAAAGTCTGTTACTATTGCACCTATATGGCTGTAAACATGAGAATGTGTACATGGCGAAATAGTTTGGTTGATGGCTATAATTATTCTCATAAAGTAATCTTTTGGGGGGATAAGCATAAGATTATTCGTAAAATATCCTTATGGAGTATGAAGTTGAAATCTGTGCTCCAAAACCGTACCAGGTTATTTATTTTGTTTTATTTTCATACTACTCAATTCTCAGTGGATCTCTAGCAATTAACTGCATAAAACATTCAGGAGTCAATTACTATCCTCTTTTCTTCAACTGCATTTCAGTGCTGCAGTTAAAACAAAAACTCGGAACTCTGCTGCTTCTTTCATACAACATATATAGAATATGCAGCCTTAACATCTCAGGAACATCGCCTTCTGCTGGGGTGGGGGAAGAGAGCCAAGGATATCCAAAGCCTAGATAAGGGATGAAAGTGAAAATCAAGGGTCATTGGCAGCTACTGAGGAGAGAGAGAATAAAGGAAAGGTACTAAGAAAATAGAACAGCTGAGGTGTAGGGATTTGTCATATTAAAAGCTGCAGAAGAAGGGGGTGTGACACACTGTGGCACCTCAGTGCTTCTACATTTGTTTTGCCCAGTACAATCCAAAACATTCCAGACTTTGATTGATTTTACCAAACTTTGGCAGAACCACTAGAGTTTAGTGGTTTGATTGAGGTTGAAAACAATACCTTTCTCATTTTTTGTACACTCCTCAAAATACTTTGCCATCAAAATGGCCAAATTGAGTCATTCCTTTTCTAATATAAGCAACAACTAAGTGCAGGTAGTGCTCAATTTAACGAGTGGAACCTGAAATTTATGTTGCTAAAGTGAGACAGTTGTTAAATGAGTTTTGCCCCATTTTACGATCTTTCTTGCCACAGTTGTTAAGTGAATCACTACAGTTAAGTTAGTAACATGATTGTTAAGTGAATCTGGCTTTTCCATTGACTTTGCTTGTCAGAAGGTCACAAAAGGTGATCACATGACTCCCGAGACATTGCAACTGTCATAAATATGAACCAGTTGCCCACCATCCGAATGTTCATCATGTGACTCTGAGGATGCTTCAATGATCGTAAGTGTGAAAAAGTCATAAGTCACTTTTTTCAGTGCCGTTGTGATATCAAACAGACAATGAATGAATGGTTGTAAGTTGAAGACTACCAGTATCATAAGAAAGATTATTCCTATTCAAAGATGAAATAGTTACATGAAAAGAAAAAAAGATGGTGTTTTTCTTCATTCCAAAATAACATATTTTGCTCTTCTTTAAATTTTAACTTTTTACTCATTCTGATATTCTGTTATCTTTTTTTTTCTTTTCTTTTCAATGCAGGTATTTCTTGGCAAGCTTCTACACCAAATACGACCCAACACATTTCATTCTAAACACAGCTTCTCTCTTGAGTGTGCTTATTCCCAAACTGCCACAGCTGCATGGAGTTAGGATCTTTGGAATCAACAAATATTGAGCTGGAGATGGGCAATGTGAGCATTCTGACCAAAAAGTGGCCTGGTTTGGTCCTTGACAGAAGGAATAGCCTATTCTATGTATTATTAGATAAGTTTCACATCTCTTTGGAGACTCTAGTACGAAGATGCTTATGCTGTTCTTTACAAGAGAATCGGAGACTATCAGAAGATATACTAATCTTGATGACAGATCTTTGGAGCACAGATTTTTGTAAATAGCTGGGCAGGCCTAGCTCTCCTAAGGTAGCAGTATTGACTGGAAATGGGCTGAAGTAACAAGTAAAGTGAAAAGGGATACAAAAAATGTTATTGACTCATAAGTTGTAATCTTTTACAAGTAAGTCAGCAACAGTAATGAAGGAGTGGACGGGAAGAAATACGGCAATTCTTTGTTTTACAGACTTCAATCAGTTATCATTTGGGGTCATTTGTTTGTTTGGCTAATTTTAGGGCAAGATTTGCCACTCAGCTTGAGGTGTTATAAAATTAATGAGTTGCTGTGATTTTCATGCCTTATTCATGTGTCTTTTAATCAGAGTGAACTTTTGCAGTGTGAGATCTTTGAACTCTGGGGAATGACATGTCAACTTTTCAGGGGTTTTATATACAATTAAACTGATTGGTATCATACTACTTATTTTCCAGAAGTAGGTGATTATTATCATTCTACTGTATCTGAAAAAATCTTTCCTCATAAACAAAAGAAAATTCTTAATGTCAGAAACTAGCAGAAGCTACAATAAACTGAATTCTCTGGTCTATTTGTTACAGATTAGAACTGCAATCTGTTAGAGAAATTCTAGGAAAGGTAGTAATTTTGAATAGAAACTTTATGTGACAAGAATTTCAAACTTCAAGCAGAGCATAACTTGTTCTGATTGTGGAACAGATTTGATTTGGAAGAAGTGCTTTGGGCCTTCATTATAATAACCCTGAATATTCCAAAGCAAGACTAAAAAAAATGCCTCTATGCTTTATGGAATCTGCTCATTAAATTTAATGTGACTTCTAAAGTGATCCATTGGGGAGCAATATAGATGGATGGGCAGCTTTTACAGATAATAGAGAAATAGTGTGCTTGCCTGAGGTCTGCTAATGCTCCTTCCTGATCATTTTCAAAGCATGCACAATCCAATCACTGTTTTTGCATCCAAAGGAACTTAGTAGAAATTCAACACAGTTGTGTTTTATATCTAGCATTGTGAGTTTTGGAGCATTTTGATGTAGGGATTTTAAGGTCATAGTTTCGGAAATGTACAATCATGCCTAATGTTGACAGCAGAAAAATAATGGATTATTGAACATGAATAAACTAACTAGTAGTAGCTCTGCTTAACTGCTTCTCTACCCACAAAGACCCTTGAAGTTAGAGCAGTGGTGATTATGTCCTCAAAGTAAGAACTGACTTCTTTCAGGTAATTACAGTTTCTCCCTGATCTTGCTTCTTGAAAATATCTTTTAAAAATATCCATGTTTTATAATAATAAACTGAATGACTTTGAACTTATCATATGTATGGGTCATTGTAAGTATAGTTCACTGTGATAAACAGCACTGTACAAATTGCTGTTAAACTGTAAATAGAATTAGTGATAATGTAGCGATGGTATTTTGGACTCCATATTAATTGTATGCAAAACTAAGTAAGAAGCCTTTTCAATAGTTACACAAGATTGATGTGGTAGGTTTTTCTGTCTAGTACTGATTTTTATGGTTTATACCAATTAAAATAATTTGTCCTGAAAAAAATTGAATTTTATTTTAAAATCAAATGATGAAATATCACTTTATTTCCATTCAGTTAGATATTAAAACAGGTATATAGCACTGGCTTTCATGAGAAATATCTAATGTATCGAATCATGCTTGCCTCTTATAGGAGTTAGTAATCTGAAATGGAGTTCCTTGCCTTCCATTTATTTCCAAGCTCTGAATAATGAAAGATTTCCTCAGTAAAACTGAATTCTGCTAACTCAAATTTAGCACTTATTGGAGTGATTGGATTATTATATAGCTGTACACAATATAACTATACTGAAGATTTACTCATTTTTTGATGATGTGCAGTACCAAAATACTAAAACCATCATTGATTCCATTGCAGAGTGGAAAATATGTAGCTCTCCAGATATTGTTGAAGATGTTCATTAGGACTACAGTACCTAATCTGTCACACAAGACCTTTTATTTCTCTTTTATCCCATTGATAATCTTATTAATAAAACATCCTAGAAATTTATTATTTTTAATTCTGTATTCCAGAGTAGGATGAGTTAAATAGTTAAAATCATGCAGATTTTTCTCAAGTTTGCAATGAAAATTCTGTTCTTTAGGCCAGGGCTTTTCAACCTTTTCACCCATTGTACCACTTTTAGGATATGGCAATATCCGAGTACCACCAGTCGCCTACCAAGGTGTCAAAAACTTGACCCCCCAAAAAAGGAAAAAAGTGATAAAGTACAGGTAGTCCTCGACTTACAACAGTTCGCTTAGTGACTGTTCGAAGTTACAATGGCACTGAAAAAAGTGCCCCCCAAGCCACAGCCAAGCAAGACACCTGCCTGCCCACCTGGCGGCGCTCTTTCTCCTGTCCGAGGTTTTCATTGTTGTGAACATTTCTGTTGAGGATTGGCAGCGGGGGTGGGGTGGGGGGTGTTTGGTATTTATTCCCCCCCCCCCGTCTGCTGGGTGGTTGCAGCAGGTTTTGATCACTTCACATGACCCTGGGACACCGACCGTCATAAATATCAACCAGTTGCCAAGCATCTGAATGTAAATCACAAGACCCTGGAGATGCTGCAACATTCCAGCTGATCGGCACTTCTTCTGGGCTCAGCAGAAGTGCCAGGATCAATGCTGCTTTCCAGCTGATTGGTGCTTCTTCAGGGCTCAGCAGAAGCACCAGGATCACCGCCAAGCTTCAGCTGGAGCCTGGCGCTGATCGTGGCACTTCTTCTGAGCCCTGACAGCCCTGAAGAAGCGCCGATCAGCTATAAAGCGGCACTGATCCTGGCGCTTCCGCTGAGCCCTGACAGCCCTGCAGTTCCAGTCATCTCTCGCTCAGGCTTGTGCAGTGCTGCCACTGGTTCAGCTCATTCCCCTACCCCGCTACCACTTTTCTAGGATGGTCGCGTACCACCTGCCAGGTGCCAATGTACCACAGGTGGTACCCGTACCACTGGTTGAAAAGCCCTGCTTTAGGCCATTCTTTTCACTATAATTGAAACATGTCTAGGCTCATGGCTCTTAATCCAGTAACAACATGATAAATCACCATATAATAGCTTTATGGTTTATAAACCTTGTGTTATACATATAAACCTTACTTCTATCAACCCAGATAGCTGCTACTTATTAAACATACAATTTTAATATAATATGAAGGTGCTGGCGATTCTAATCAGTTTGGCTAACATAATGCATCATAAACCAATCAACGTCATTTTGCCCTGGCACGTTACAGAAACTCAGCACACTTAATGGCTTAGTGCAGACATGTCAAACTCGCGACAGTAAGTGATGTCGTGCGACGTATCGGAGCTTTTTCTCCATTGCTGGCAATGGGGTGAGCGCAGTTTCCTGGTGACGCATCCGGCCTGCGGGCTGGCAGTTTGACACCCCTGGCTTAGTGTATCATATACATTCAAAAAATGGTCTTAATTGAATAAAACGTGGATCTGTAAGGCACTGGCCCACATGTTCTTCAGCTAACACAACATGCATGCACACTTTAAACCCAAGAATGTAATGCAGCAGCTCATCCACCCCCAAGGTTAAAATAAAACAGCTAGACACAAACTGAGCAACATGGTATATGCAGTACAATGCAGTGAGATGTACAGATCTGTACATTGGGGAAACAAAATCACTTCATAAACGCATGGCAGAACATAAGAGAACAAACCCACCAGGACAAGATTCAGCAGTCCATCTGCATTTAAAAGACAAAGGCCACTCTTGAAGACAGCAAAGTCCACATTTTGGACAGGACTGCTGGTTTGAAAGGGGTCAAAGAGGCCATCTATGTCAAAACTGAACAGCTCTCTCAACGGGGAGGAATACAACATCATACCACAAGGTTCCGTCTTAGGCCTAGTGCTGTTCAATATTTTCATAAATGACTTCGATGAGAGTACTCATCAAATTCGCAGATGATACTAAACTGGCAGGAATAGCCAACACCCTAAATGATAGGCTCAAGATCCAGATGGATCTTGACAGAGTTGAACACTGGGCCCTATCTAACAAAATTCAATGTAGTGAAAAGTAGTCTTACACTTAGGCAAGAAAAACCAAAAGTACACATATAGATTGGGTGAGTAGCAGTAATTGTGAGAGGGATCTTGGAGTGGACAATTAATTAAATACGAGCCAACTGTGCAGCGGCAGCCAAGAAAGCCAATGCAATCCTAAATTGCATTAACAGACTCAATCAAGATCACTTGTACTAATACCACTCTATAAAGCCTTAGTAAGACCACAACTAGAGTACTGCATCCAGTAAAAGTTGTTGAGACTCTAGAAAGTGCAGAAAAGAGCAACGAAGATGATTAGGGGACTGGAGGCTAAAACATGAAGAATGGTTACAGAAACTGGTAATGGCTAGTCTAGTGAAGAGAAGGACCAGTGGTGACATGATAGCAGCGTTCCAATATTTGAGGGACTGTCACAGAGAGGAGGGGGGGTCAACCTATTTTCCAAAGCACCTGAAGGTCAGAAAAGGAATAACGGATGGAAACTGATCTAGAAGAGATTCAACCTAGAAATAAGGAGAAATTTTCTGACAGAACAATCAACCAATGGAACAGCTTGCCTTCAGAAGTTGTGGGAGCTTCATCACTGGAGGGTTTCATAAAGAGGTTGGGCTGCCATCTGTCAGAAATGGTGTAGGGTCTCCTGCTTGGGCGGGGTGGTGGTGGAATGGATGACCTTCAAGATCCCTTCCAACTCTGTTATTCTAATCTATCTACAGTCTACAACACAGTCCTTTCAGCAGTTCCAAGAAGGTTCCACATCCATTTGCACTAGTCAGGTGACTTTGAGGACACATAAACCTCCAAGTGGCCTCAATCCATCTACAAGAATGCAAATGACCAGCTGTCTGCAAGGAATATAAATCTTTCCATTCCCCACCATCCAGTCAGAGCTGAAGAAGCTTTTTTGATGAAAAGCAAAAATCTTTAAAGACAAACAAATTCCAGTTGCCTCTTGAAAAAGCACCTTTGGGACAACCATGATCTGGATGACTGAGAATCTCCCTAGACATTTAGCATGACTTATCACACAGCAAAATATCTGCCACTACAGAGTGGAAAGAAATAGAAGTTATCGCATCCACAACAAATATACTTTAATGGCTTCTTGGCCATTAAAAAAAAAACAAAAACCATGCAAGCGTCATCTACAATTATGCATCAAAAATGACTATGCGTGGAACCTCCCCATAACTGCCTAGTTCTTTTTTTTGTTATGGCTCCATTCAAAAATTCCATCAAAGGTAATCGTAACTTTGCTATCCCCTCTCCCTTCTCAAAGCAGTCCTATGAAATGCAAGCGATCCGCACTCTGTTCACTTCAGCCTCCTCCAAACCGGAAATTGATGGTGCTTGCCATTTTTAATCACCCTCTTTAGCCTTGCCACCTCTTCTGAAGCGAAGAGGGGTTTTTTCCCCCCCTCCGGCGAGTCGTGCAATATCTTGCTTGTAATTCAATTGGCCGTCGTCCCCTCACGTGACCATGGCCTTTTCCCGAGACTCGGGGCGAAGGGCGTCTCTGGGTCCTTACGCTGCCGGGGCCAAAGGGGATATTCTTCCGCGGAGGCTGTACGATGGGCGGGTGCCCCAAACGTGAGGTAATATGCGGGGAGGGGCGGGGGGGGGACGGCATTCGGCCGACAAAGGCTTCGGAAACCGAGGACAGGCTGTGACAAGCAAAGGCTTTTTATGCTAGGGATGGGGCCACTCTTGCTAATGTAAGCTTATTGCTGAGAAAAACGCTAAAAGAGCTGCAGGTCTTGTGAACCGGAGAACAAGCCTTTCTCTAACCTGGTATCTTTTAAATGTGCTGACTCCGACTTCTGCAGAATTCCTGCAGAAAGGAAGGAGCTTAAACTGAATGTAGGCGAAATCCAGAAACCACGTGTTGGAGAATCGGCCCTGCACCCTTCGCACGTGCTTCCTATCCTGCCGCGATAAAACCCTGCCTTATTTATTTTCATATGATGCAAGATAATTCCATCTCAAGATGTGTCTCTGGGGAGCGGCGTTTCCAAGGCAGCGTTCTTTCCACGCTTCTTGACTAAACAGCTATTTGAGTGCATTTTCTCTCCAGTATCATACTAGTTTCGTGTACTGCTTCCCACATTAACGCATATCTAATTGTGAATGATCAGGACAAGAGTTATCTGAAGGGACTCCTGGTCCAAGAAAGAGTACAACTGGCACTCTATCCATGAATATAGCTGGTTGGTTTTGTCCTGATTAAGTGAGTCCGTTCCTGAAGATGAAGAGGAATTTCACCTTTCAATATAACACACCTTCACCCAAAACACACCTTCAGATCAACGAAATAATGGCTTTACCAGAAGAAGATCCAAGTTTTGGAATGGATCGGCCAGACCTGAATCCAGCTGAAAATTTGTGGGCTGTACCCAGGAGATGCCCTTGCAAGCTGACAGGTTTGGGGTCTTTACAAAGAAGAGTAGGTAAAGGTTTTCAAGGCAGAAAGTGCCATGCTGATAGGCTCCAATGTCAAAAGACTGAATGTTGTCATAAAAATCAAAAGATGCTTCAACAAAGTATGAGTTGAAAGGTGTACATCTTTATGCAACCACATTATATGTTTTATTTTTTCCCCTACAAGTTTTTCAGTTTGTTTTTCAACTGAATTGTACAGCTTTAGATTCTGAAGTCATTTATTTTGGTCTAATATTTTTTACATCTCAGAAACCTGGTATTTTAGCAGGAGATGTAGATTTTCTATATTCATTGTACACGAATATTTTCTCTGTAGGCTGCCAAATATATAACAGGAAACTGGTACTTACATTGGGTCCTCATAGTTCTGGCCATTGCAGTGTCCCAGTGGTCATGTGATTATGATCCAGGCACTCAGTTTGCAATTATAAAGTTTTGCAAACTGTAATCATGTGATTATGATTTCCAATGTTATCCTATACCTATAGCTTTTTACAAGGTCATTGAAGAAGCCAGCAGGAAATCAGAAATTGCAGTTTTATGAAGTCCTTATTTAACAATGGCAGCCGGGACTGCCAGAATTAACATCACTAAGTGATATGGTCACATGGCATCAGCTTTACGACAACATTGTTTAGTGACAGCAATTTTGGCCCCAGTTGCCATTATAAGTGAAGAATTACCTGTACTGTTTAGGTATAAGGCAATTGTTATCTATTCGATTTTTATTTATTTATATTTCATATCTCTTAATTGCCCCTCTCTTTCAGATCCCTTAATCCTGACTTTATTACTTTATAAGTAACTCAAGGAGCAAGTATACATAATACTCCTTCTGCCTTCTATTTTTCTCACAATAACCCTGTGACATGAGTTGGGCTAAGAGAGAGTGGCCCAAAATTACCCATCTGAATTTTATGCCTAAGGCGGAAATCGAACTCTCAGGTCTCCTGTTTTCCAGCCTGGTGCCTTAAACATTGGCTCTCCAGTTAAATTTACATGAGTTTGAAACACTGCAATCAGAAAAAAAATGAGTTCTTTTATAATGTTCCTTGGAGCATTAGAAACTGTGTTTAGTATATTTATACATGATGTATTATCAGGTGATTGGTTTTCTTTTTTCGCTGCAAACTTGTGATTTTTTTTTCAGGCTTGCAAGGACAAATAGATGTTGTTTTTAAGAGCCTGTTTGCTCAGTATTACAGAGGGAAAGTAGCATTATGTTTTGTTTAGGATGCAGATAAGATTAAAAAAACACACGGAATTGGTTTGTTTTCCTCCCTTTTTCAACATACCTACTTTTTTTTCAACATATCATATTTAGAGTGTACAGTGTGATTCACAGAAAGTAGTTCTTTGATGTTCACCTGAAAAAACACAAGCTATTGCATTAGTTGAATACATTATCATCATAGTTCTTTTTCCTCTTGATGTTGTAACCTTCTTTTGTTTACATACTGTATATCTCAGTTCTTAAGCTATAAATTAAATCTTGATTTTCTGGCACACATACTTAGTGTCTGGTTACCATTCTGTTCTTGTGTAGAATTCATAGCATTGATAATATCGAAACTGATTTTGATACAAATTTGGTATTGGCATTGGTTGTCCCAATTTATTTGGACTTAAAGAGGGTTTAAGTTAAAGAGGGCTATGTTAGAAAATGATGTTATTATATAGATAAATAGTGTACACTCATAGGAATGGTAATTCAATGATTTTTAAAAGAAAAAGCATGCCACCATTAAAACAATTTAATGATGAGTTTATGATCTCCTAATTATCTTGTTTAAAACTAGTGATGACAGGAATCCTGTGCAAAGATTGTTCAGAATCTGCTCAGGCTCATTAAGATCATTGCATTCCTGCCATGAAGAAACATTTGTAATATTTCTAGCATAGATAATTCCTGTAGGAAAATTCCAACACTGTGTTTACAAATGCTAATCTTGTAGTTCTTGTGTTCGCTGTAATAAAAACTGGACTTTAATGGCAGGGAAACAGTTGTACAAAAAGAACATTAATGTAACAAATCTTGATTCTAATAATTAAAATTAAGGTGCCCCTGGGATTTCTCTGTAGAAGTGTGGGTATATGGAACATAAACATAACATAAACATAAAATAAGACGGATTTGTTAAGCCAAAATGTGCTTTGAGATTAGGATATATTTTAAAAGGAATATTAAAGGGTTTTATTTATTCATTTTGGGAATTTATGAATCGGGTAGTGCTTGAAATCTAAATTACGTATGCATATGTACCTATTGTGGACATAAGGTGGGGGAGGCTGTATGACCTTTTTAAAGAAATCTTTTGCGACTATTGAGCATCAAGAGCATATATTGAGACAACTGTTGTCTCAATATATGCTCTTGATGCTCAATGGTCACAAAAGTCGGTGCTGATTTCAAATAAAGAATCAACACAGTTTCATTTCTGGTCTACTGCTGAAATTCCCCCTTGTTGCATTTGCAATGTGTCAAAATCCAATTCTGTAGGCATAATTTTTGCATGACCATCTTAAAGCATAAAGATAAGATATACAATAATTCAGTAATAGTATAATGGAAGTCACTATTGATTGTAACTGAACCCAATTTACCTGCAGTTGTCTTTGGATTTGCAGTTACAGTTGCAAAAATGAGAAATACGGGATTAAGCTACTTAACTCGCTTTTCTGGGAAAGCACATGAGAAATGCTATTTTATGTAGGTTTCTTATTTCAAATTTTGTTTATCTTAGGAGATCTTGAAATGCAAAATGTGAATTCAGGAAGCCTATCCTCAAACCATGGCTCTGACCCAGGTAAAAACACCATATATTAAGCATTTTCAGTCAGTTTTAAATGCTTAGCTTATTAAGCTGATCTCAGTGCTTAGTTTTTACATCTAGATAGAAATATTTTGCATATGGATGACAGGTTTTATGTATAGGCTATACTTCATGCAGTGCAGCCAACTCATTAAAAAAAATGCAGAATTCGTTACAAATTTAAGATTTACAAAATGGGGAAAGTTTGTATGGTAGGTGTTGTATTATTTGTTGCTGTAACAGTAAAGGCCCAAGATGCAACACTAGCATTAGCAACCGATGTATTTACTAGGAGGAAGAATTGTATTTATTCCAATAACAGATTAGTACATGTTTGAGTTCAAGGAAATGATAGGATAATGTTCCACAATTTTGAAGGAAGATATCTTGACTTCTGTTTAATGACTGACTACAGGTAGTTTTTGACTTACAACCATAATTGAGCCCGAAACTTCCATTGCTAAGGAAGGTAGTTAAGTGAGTTTTTCCCCCTTTTGCAACATTTTTTTGTCACAGCTGTTAAGCAAATCACTGCAGCTGTTAAGTGAATCACATGGTTGTTAAATGAATCCAGCTTGCCCCATTGACTTTGCTTATCAGAGGTTATCTGGGAAGGTTACAAACGGTGATCCCAGGACCCCAGGACAGTGCAATTGTTACAAATGCATGCCAGTTGCCAGACACCTAAATTTTGATCACGTGGCCATGGAGATGCTACAACATCGTAAGTGTGAAAACCAGTGAAAACTTTTTTCTGTGCCACTGTAACTTTGAACTGTCACTAAACGAATGGTTGTAAGTCTAGGACTACATTTGTCTCTAAAAGCTTGTCTCGAAAAGCCCTAATGCAGCTGTCCCCAACCTTTGAAGCTTGGCGGCCCAGCTGGCGGGGGGGAGAGGGGAACCAGACTTTGGGCCAGCGGGCACGCACACAGCTCCGTATATGTGTGAGTGGAGCCTGCCTCTCGTGCAGCCTGGTTCTGTATAGGTGACTGCCTGGTAGTGGGCCTCGGCCCGAGGGTTGGGGACCCCTGCCCTAATTATTATTTTTAGTAAGGTTTAAATAGCAATTCTGCAACCTGGATTCTGGCTTAGATTTCGAGAAAGAGAATGAAAGTTTTATCAGATCATCTTAAAATCTAAATTGAACAGCAGTAAGTTAATAGATTTAGTTTAATAGAAATGGGCTATTTAACAAATTACATTATCCATACATTAAAGCCAGTATACATTAAATAACGTACTCAAGAATATAAAAACATATTAAATATCACAATTAAAACTGCCTTCTAAAAGCTGAGAATCCCCAGATGTATTAGAATTTGCAACTCTCCAAATTTCTAGCTGGTAGGGTGGAAGAGTATTCAAACTTTTCCCTTGTGAAAGTGTGAGATCTTTAGGGATTTTTTTTCTTCTGTGTGTGCCTTTGAGTTGGTGTTGACTCTTAGTGATTGTTAGGATTAGTCCCATAGTTTTCTTGGCAAGGTTTTTCAAAAGTGGTTTGCCAGTGCCTTCTTTCTTCTAGGTCAGAGAGGGTGTGACTAGCCCAGGGATAGGCAACCTTGGCTCTTTTATGACTCGTGGACTTCAATTCCCAGAATTCCTGAGCCAGCCACGCTGAGGGGAAAGGGAGAGGTTTCCAAACTGAGCCATGCTGGCTCAGGAATTCTGGGAGTTGAAGTCCACGAGTCATAAAAGAGCCAAGGTTGCCTACCCCTGGACTAGCCCAAAGCTGTCTTTGTGCGCAAGGCAGGACTGGAACCCACAAGTCTCCTGATTTCTAGTTTGATGCCTTAATCACTACACCAAACTGGCTGTTTCATCTTTAGGGAATAGTGGCAATAATATTTTACAGAACTTTATCCCATATGCACTTTAGTTCTAAGTTTACTCAAAACATTTAGCATGCCATGTGGGTGTACCTGTTGTGGTACATCAGTCATAGCTTCCCTCTAAACCAAAAACAAAAAACCTTTCTGGTTTCATCAGCATGAAACACTCTCAGCTTAGAATGTGTAAGAAGCAGATTTTTAGTAGATACTATTCTAAATTTTGTTTCTGTACAGTTTCTTTGTAGGGGTCCTAATTTTCTGAAACCTTTAACAGCGACCAGTTTGGGAAGAACATTGAAGATTCCTATGTGTTTTTGGAATGATTATTTAAGAAAGGTCTCTGTTCATGATGGCAAATCCTTTTCTACTAAAATAGTCCTGGGAATAGAAACGAGCTGCGATGATACAGGAGCTGCTGTGGTGGATGAAACTGGTAGCATTTTAGGAGAAGCATTACATTCTCAAACTGATGTTCATTTAAAGTAAGTAATTCTTATTGTGGGTGAAATTATGTTTCAGTTGCTAAAATTTGCCTGGGCTGTGTTGCTGTGTGTGTGTGTGTGTGTGTGTTTGTATGTGTGTATGTGTGTATATTTGTGTGTGTGTGTGTGTGTATAAATATTGCCATTTCTATGTTTTCTGTGCATTCCTTCTATGTTCTAGAAATCTTTAAAGCAAATTCTTTGCTTTAAAATTAGGGCTTTGAGCTAGAAATGATGCCAGTTTGACTCACTGAAGCACTGAAGGCATCCAGAGAAAACATTTTATTACAACTTAATAAAAATCTGTAAAGTTTTATTTTATGCTGCTAAAATTGATTTTTAGAAAAGGAACATACCATTCTTGTAGAGTCCTCCTTTGGGAGCAAAGAATGAGTACAGTTTATAAAGAAGTTAAAACTTAACCAATACTGGAATATGAACTATTTTATGTCATGTTTTATATCCCCATTTAAAGATATCTGGAAAATGGCCTGTAGTTCATATTATGTTAGGTTGCTGTCACACTGTTTCTAGTTTTCTATTCAAAATCGGTGGAACAGGCCAAATAGGTCCTTCTTGTATCAAGAAATGGCTGATAAAAGTTTTTATTCACTGGAATTTCAGAACACTCTTGTTTGAAGTCTTGTCCCCCTTCCCCCCAAAGCATGTTCTGTAGCAAAACTTCCATGTTATGAGCATTGATGATAGTTGTGAGGTTTTCAAGTTCAGTGAAAGAACGGGGTTTTGACCAAAAGCATTTCCAAGGAAACTCTGTTTGAATTAAAAGTCGTGAATTGCTGAGTTACCAGCTTTCCTGTAAAACAGGAAAGAAAAAGGAGCCCATGGATCTAGAACACCACAGGAAGTTGGAAAAAGTAGATTTAAACCACAATTTGTTTCTTGCACTTACTTGCCATTTTCCCTCCAGAATCCTAAGGAGTTTATATGGTATTTTATGAGCAGCTATATACATTTCTGAATAAATCAGTGATTTTTCTCTCACCCCGTCAGAGGAATCCTGTAAGACAGACTTAATTATAATCACTGTAATGTGATGAATGATATCAAAGAGACTAAAAAGGGTCAGTAAAATATTACCATTCTCTAACGGCCCATAATCTCAAGCTTCATTGCTGTTTCGGAAACTATACAGGTAGTCCTCAACTTACGACCGCAATTGAGCTCAAAATTTATGTTGCTAAGTGAAAAATTTGTTCAGCCCCATTTTATGACTTTTCTGGCCACATTTGTTAAGTGAATCACTGCAGTTGTTAAATTAATAACACGGTTGTTAAGTGAATTGACTGCTGGTCAGAAGGTCACAGAAGGGGATCACATGACGGCAGGACATTGCAACCGTCATAAATGTGAGTCAGTTGTCAAGCATCTTGAGTGTAAATCATGTCGCCATCGGGATGCTGCAATGGTCGTAAGTGTGAAAAATGGTCAGTCACTTTTTCCAGTGCCGTTGTAACTTTGAATTGTTGTAAGTCAAGGACCATCTGTACTGGCAGGATCTGCCGGTAGTGTCAAGATGATATGGCAGAACAGTCAGACAAGACAGGTAGGGAAAAAAAGGGAACTGGCAGAACATCAATCCTCCTGTATTATTGTTAAATTATAATAATATATTAAGCACGATGTAATTGCAGTATTATTACATATACATTCCTATCGGTAATATATTAAGATTATATGGTATATAATATAATTATGTTATAAAATTATTACAATCAGGCTAATAGATTTCACATGTAGATGTTTGTTTCTCATTAGAACAGGTGGCATTATTCCTTCAGTAGCACAACAGCTTCACCAAGAAAATATCGCAAGGGTAGTGCAACATGCAGTCTCAGCCAGTGGTGTCAATATGGAGGACATCTCGGCTATTGCAACAACTGTGATGCCAGGACTTGCGTTAAGCCTTGGAATCGGATTGAAATATAGTTTAGAACTGGTGAAGAAACATCAGAAACCTTTTATCCCTATCCATCATATGGAAGCACACGCACTTACTGCCCGGCTGACGAATCTCGTAGCCTTTCCTTTTCTTGTCCTTTTACTCTCGGGGGGTCACTGTATACTGGCAGTAGCTCAAGGTGTTTCAGATTTTCTTCTCCTTGGAGAGACAAAGGACATCGCACCGGGGGACATGCTTGACAAGGTGATTTATTTTAATATAGATTATTGACGTATAAATATTTTTAAACCAAGATCCTTTGAGTAATATCCTGAGGCACCATCCAAAAACTGAGTAGGGCTAGTACACAAACGTAAAGTTTAAAGCGACAAAATTACCCTCCGTGTACTCAATAATTTCTCACTTCTGTGAGATTATATTTTGGTGGCAACTTCTTAGAGGTTTTTCACATTTGGGGATCCACTACATATGTATCTTCCAGGAGCATTGTTTTACAGCAAGTGTAGGTTGCCCTTGACTGCATGTGTTTCCCTAGCATCTCATTTCCACTCACCTATTACCATTTCACCATCCCAATTCTGATGGGAATTGATTTTGTTCCATTTTCTCATTAAACCTCTCCAGCTCTAAAACACCCAGAAAACAGGCCAAAAAGCTCCTTTACTCTGGAAATGGCAGGATAATATAAGCCAAACTGCCTGCAACACTCATATAACCCAAAGGCAAAATGCAGCCCCCAGCTTGATTCCATCGGTGGCCCGAGTGATAAAATCAACATAAAACCCACTCGCCAAAATACCAGTAAGATAATAAAAACTAGGAACAGGAGTCATTTCAGTCATATATTCTCATTTACCTGAAAAAGTATAGATTACAGGTGGTCCTTGACTTACCTGTAACTTAGTGACCACTCAGAGTTACGACAGCACTGAAAAAAGTGACTTATGACCGTTGCAGCATCCCCATGATCATGTGATCAAAATTCAGATGCTTGGAAACTGACTCATTTTAATGACGGTTGCAGCGTTCCGGGGTCATACGATCACCTTTTGTGACCTTATAAGCAAAGTCAACGGGGAAACTAGATTCACTTAACAACAGTGTTATTAACAACTGCAGTGATTCACTTAAGAACTGTCGTAAAATGGGCAAATTTGCTTAACAAATGTTTCGCTTAGCAACAGAAATGTTGGGCTCAATTATGGTTGTAAGTCGAGGACTACCTGTACTCAAATTTAAGATATCCCATGGTGCAACATACATATATATATATTTAGGGGGGGAAATCCTTTCTTTAAATAGGAATACAATCTATCCATTGTTTAAAAAAAGGCATGATTAATTTTATTGATATAAGTCAGCGCACTTCATTTATGTATGAAGCATATTCACTTGTGCTGCATCGTGAAAATACACATCACTTATATTTTGTCCAAAATACCTATTGGGTAAGTTAATAAGAAAGATTGCTTTAAAAAAATTATGTTGTAAACTTGAAATGAGATATTTCCTGAATCTGTTGTGAACAGATATTTCTTTTCTTTTCTTTTCCTTTCCTTTCTTTTATTTTTAAGGTAGCTAGAAGTCTTTCTTTACATAATCATCCAGAGTGCTCTGGCATGAATGGTGGGAGAGCAATAGAAACCTTGGCCAGGCAGGGTAACATTCTGCGTTACAAATTCACAATCCCAATGCTGCGATACCGTGATTGCACCTTCTCTTTTGCTGGATTGCAAAGCGAAATCACTAGAAAGATTTCAAAAGAAGAAAAGGCAGAAGGTATTTTTGCCCAAAGAGTCACAAACTGTGTGTGTGTGTGTGTATGTTTTGCTGCATGTCTGCTTTGCAAAATCTATCTGATGGTAATTCCTGCAGGCCTTCTGGAAGGGCAACATCTCTCCTGTCTTCCGGATCTTGCTGCCGCAGCCCTGCATGCAATGACTGTTCACATTGCTGAGCGAACACATCGGGCTATTCTCTTCTGCAAAGAGAAAGGAATCATACCCCCAGGAAAGGAAACTCTGGTGAGTTCTGTGGGAAGGTTACACCTTTCATTATCTCAGATTCCAAAATTGTTTGCTTCTTGATCATGGTAACAGTGAACTGGCCAGCAATTTAAATGTATATTTCTTGAGTTTCATAGTTACTGTGGGAACTGTTACCAACACTGTGATAATAAGGATTTACAGTGCATTCAGAAAGTATTCAGACCCCCCCTTCACTTTTGTCAGTTTTGTTATGCTGCGCCTGATTCTACAGTTGTTGAAATTCATTTTTTCTCATTAATTAACTCAGCACCCCATAATAACAAAGTGAAAATGGAATTTTAGAAATGTCTGTAACTTTATTTTTTTAAAAAACTGAAATATCACATTGAGATAAATATTCAGATCCTTCACTCATCTTTGGCAGCAACTATGGTGCTGGAGAAGACTCCTGCGAGTCCCCTGGACTGCAAGGCGATCAAACCGGTCAGTCCTAGAGGAGATCAACCCTGACTGCTCTTTGGAAGATCAGATCCTGAAGTTGAAACTAAAATACTTTGGCCATCTAATGAGAAGGAAGGACTCACTGGAGAAGGGCCTAATGCTGGGAAATATTGAGAGCAACAGAAGAAGGGGACGACAGAGAATGAGGTGGCTGGATGGAGTCACTGAAGCAGTAGGCGTGAGCTTAAATGGACTCCAGAAGATGGTAGAGGACAGGAAGGCCTGGAGGAACGTTATCCATGGGGTCGCGATGGGTCGGACACGACTTCGCAACTAACAACAACAACAACCAGCCTCGAGTCTTTTTGGGTATGACACAACAAGCTTTGCACACCTGGATTTGGGGGATTTTCTGCCATTCTTTCTTGCAAATCCTCTCACGCTCAAGTCAGGTTGGATGGTCGGCGGACAGCCATTTTCAGGTCCCTCCAGAGATGTTCAATAGGGATCAAGTCAGGGCTCTGGCTGGACCACTCTAAGACATTTCACGGAGTTGTCTCTAAGCCACTTCTGTGTTGTCTTGGCTGTGTGTTTAGGATCGTTGTCATGTTGGAACGTGAATCTTCAGCCAAGTCTGAGGTCCTGAGTGCTGTGGAACAGATTTCCATTGAGAATATCGCTGTATTTTGCTCCATTCAGCTTTTCCTCAACCCTGACCAGTCTCCCACTCCCTGCTGCTGAAAAACACCCCCACAGCATGATGCTGCCACCACCATGCTTCACTGTTGGGATGGTATTGGGGAGGTGATGAGCGGTGCCTGGTTTCCTCCAGACCTAATGTTTAGAATTGAGGCCAAGCAGTTCAACCTTGGTTTCATCAGACCAGAGAATCGTGTCCCTCACAGTCTGAGAGTCCCTCAGGTGCTTTTTTTGCAAATTTCAAACGGGCTTTCATGTGTTTTGTTCTGAGGAGCGGCTTCCATCTAGCCACTCTGCCATAAAGCACCGATCGATGGAGGGCTGCAGTGATTGTTGTCCTTCTGAACTGTGTCCCATCTCCACCCAGGATCTCTGGAGCTCAGTCAGAGTGACCATCGGGTTCTTGGTCACCTCTCTTACTAAGGCCCTTCTCCCCTAATTGCTCAATTTGACCGGGCAATTAGCTCCTGGAAGAATGCTGATTGTGCCAAACATCTTACATTTGAGAATTATGGAGGCCACTGTGCTCTTAGGAACCTTCAGTGCAGCAGAAATTTTATTGTAGCCTTCCCCAGATCTGTGTCTTGCAATAATCCTGTCTCTGAGCTCTGCAGGCAGTTTCTTTCTGCCACAGTACGCATTGTCAGCTGTGAGGCCTTCTATAGAGAGGTGTGTGCCTCTCCAAATAAATTTAATTTACCACAGGTCGACTCCATTCAAGGTGTAGGAACGTGTCAGCAACGATCCAGAGAACTGGGAGGCACCTGAGCTAAATTTCAAGTGTTGTTGCAAAGGGTCTGAATACTTACGCCAATGTGATATTTCAGTTTTTTATTTTTAGTAAATTTACAGACATTTCTAAAATTCTGTTTTCACTTTATCATTATGGGGTATTGAATGTAGATTGAGAAAAAAATGAATTTGAACAAGTGTAGCATAACAAAATTGACAAAAGTGAAGGGGGTCTGAATATTTTCTGAATGCACTGTACTTTACAGCCTATAAATTTACCTTTTTTCTGTATCATATTTAATTCTGAAAGATTATAAGGACAGCATGCTCATATTTTATGTTTCCCCATTGACATGCAACTATATACTGTTAATGCGGATTTCTCTTTCAACTTTGTTTTCAGGTAGTTTCAGGAGGTGTCGCAAGTAACCAATATGTCCGTAGATCTCTGCAACTTCTAGCAGATGCTACTAATTTCACATTGGTTTGTCCACCTCCAAGGCTTTGCACTGACAATGGTGTTATGATTGCATGGTAAGGAAAGATTTTTTTCAGTGTTGAAGGAGATGCATAATTGCAGAATGTTATGATAATTTTCCAAAATATACCGGTATGCATAAGTAGTATAATGGGAAACATCATATACATTTTGTGTGAATATACCGTGTATGTCTTTGGAGCATAGGTAGTCTTCGAGATACGACCATAATGGAACCTGCCCATTATGGCCACATGTTGTGACAGTCTTTAGGTGAAATGTCTTACTTAACAACTCCCCCCCCCCAATCACTGGTCTCTTCAATGAATCATCAAACTAACAGGTGGGTTGCTAAGCAGAATGTGGGGTGCCTCATGGGGGGGGGGAGGCAGTTGGAGGCCTAGCACAGGCACAGGCCTGCCTACCCTGGCCCTTCCAAGGCTTCCCCCACCCCCAAGATGCCCCATGTTCCACTTCTCACGTCTTGGGTCTTGACTGGCTTTTTCCCACTCCCCCTCTCCCAATCGTAGGCCTGATTCCCACTCCACCAGGCCAAACACCTTCCTCCTCACTTCCCTTTCAAAGAGCTCCAAGGCTTTCCAGATTTTGGAATGGCTTGCTTCTTTGTGCAGTCACATGGAGCGATTCTGAAAGCTTTTGGGTCACTGTCCCATGCCAAAATTTGGATCGCCACTGCGCAGGCTGGAAACATGTGGCCTGCCCTCCTTCTACAACATGAGAGAGCTGGAGAACGTCAGAAGGTAAGTGTGATGCATGATAGGTATGTGGGGAGAGATCAACGTGCTGCAGGGTTCTGGTGAGGTGGGATTGGGGAAAGGTGGGGGGTGCTGCAGCATAGTTGTGGTGGGTATTAAGGGCAAATGACTGCAGCACATGGGCATGCTGCAGTTGTCATAATCTTAAAATGGGGCCATATGCTATTGTAACTTTAAAAGGTATTAAATGGCTTCTCGTACCTCAAGGACTACCTATACATAAGCATAAATATTAGAGATGCATTTCCTGTATGAAATTGGCAAACACCTAGATAATTCATTATGTACAAAGCCCCCCCCCACATCATGATTTTTACAGAAACATGCTGCCTTTGCTTTTTTTTTTAATTAAAAAATGTGAAGGAAATCAGGTTTATTTTGCAAGAAAGATGCCTCAAGTTCCTTCTTATAGTGAAAATAATTAGATTAACAGGAATAATATCTAATGGAAAATACGACAGTATGGTTGAAGACTCTGCCCATCATTGTTTTGTGATCAATGTGATCAATGTTTTATACTCATTGTAAGGTAACAGAGAAATGAAGTTGTTTTACTTAATTGCGTAAATATTTCCTTTATAGGAATGGAATTGAAAAACTTTCTGCAGGACTAGATATCTTTTATCATTTAGAAAATTTCAGGTATGAACCAAAGTAAGTAATTAACTATTTCACTGAACTTTTCTTTGTCTGCTTTATTGTCAATATGCTGGTCAAAATCATAGGAGAAAAAAATTGGGATAAGAAAAGGGGGGTGTATATTGAATTCTTTAAAAAAAATTACATCCCCAAACCATTCCCACTTGGAATCCCCAAGCCATGTTGGAACTCAATTTCTAGAACGTCTTTAGCTGTTGCACATCTACAAAGCATGAGACTGGAGAAGGTTAAAATAATTTGCTTTCCTAACAGAGAAGGCCTATTCAGGGTTATACGTAAATTGCTATCCATTTCTTTAGTCTAGATCAGGGGTAGGCAACCTTGGCTCTTTTATGACTCGTGGACTTCAACTCCCAGAATTCCTGAGCCAGCCATGCTGAGGGGAAAGGGAGAGGTTTCCAAGCTGAGCCATGCTGGCTCAGGAATTCTGGGAGTTGAAGTCCACGAGTCATAAAAGAGCCAAAGTTGCCTACCCCTGGTCTAGGTTCTGGTTTGACAGTTTGGTTGGTTTTTCCTTTAGATAGAATGTTCCATATTTGATCCGGAGCATTTGAATGTTACCTGAAAAACCTAGCAAAATGTAATGAATTAGGAAAACGTGCCAAGTTTATTTTTGCACAATTATTGTATATGACTAATAATTCTTTGGCACAGAATTTATTTTCTTCTTCCCTTTTTAAAGACTTACCCTGTGGTAAGATGGGTAGCCAGTAGATTTAATAAATCAATAAATAAATCACATTATTTTCCCTACTTAATCTTAAAAATTATAGAAGTATTATTTCTTTTACGAAACTAGTAAAAATAATAGAATTATTATTTGAAAAAGAAATGCCTTTGTCAAAAGTTGTAAGGGTGTTCAGTGCTAAAATAAAAACGCCAGCCCCGGTTGGCGTGTTGAATGACAAGAAGGTATTTGCATAAATCGTAAACTGAGTTTTTAAAAGTTCTTTGGTTGAAGCTTAAATCACAGTTGAAGAAATCCCTAAGTTCCTCAAGAATATTATAGAAACAAAAAATGTGTAGTTTTAAGTATTATTGAATTAATGATATTTTTTCATTCTTGTCCCCATAGTCATTTTATACATTATACATAGTACCACAGTAGGTTTAAAGCCTTTTTAAAAATTGTGTGTTGCATAAAATTCCCCCCTTTAAAAATTTCTGATTATAGAATACACAATGTTTGTCGTAATAGATGTTGGACATTTGTGTGTTATTTTATGTCAGTATACAAGATAGTAATGTTTTACAAGTTTGTGTTGTTAGAATTATATATATTAATTCTCCAAAAAGCAAATCTGTACTTGTTTTTCATTAGGATTTGAGCTTTCTATTGGAAATTTTATTAATACTATTTTCTCAGCATTCAACCTTTATATATGATGCATTGTTACTCAAAATACAACCTAAGATCAATTCAATGGAAACCAGTCCAACAGTTTTCTTTCCAACTATGCATTTAAAACTATAATCAGGATTAAATATTGGACCAAATATTTCCAAACATAAAAAGGTATAGCTATGAAAAAGTAAGATCAAGTCAGCAATGTTTTTACCTAAAATAAAAATTGAATCTGCATCCTTCTTCTTTGGAACAAGTAGGTTGAATACAGAAATAGAGATAGGTGTACGTATTGTTTTGAATGTGGCTTATATAGATTCAACTATATAAATTACTGATTTTATAATAATTTTCATTATACGTGGAAGGATCTCAGAGAAGCGAAATATGCATATATTTGTAAGATATAATTAATTCTACATTCTTGAATTTGTGTTATGTGTTTAATTGTAGTGTTTTGTGTTATCTTTTAGAGCTCCACTTGGAACTGATATCTCAGAACAAGTAAAAGAAGCTTTCATCAAAGTGCCAGGGCTAAATCTAGCAGTATGATGTTTGGTATTTTTCAATTGTCTGGAAAAAAAGTGAAATTGTTATTTTCAAAAATGTTTTTAATGGGGACTCCATTTTATTGCCCCCTGGTCATCTGGACCAATTATGTGACATTGCCAAATAATTTAATTATAAGCTGAGGAAAAATTAAGATATGAAAATGAAAAAAAACAACCCAGGAGATAAATTTTTAGTCACTATAAAGAGGAAGGGATTTCTAAACATTTTATTGTTTGTAAATTTGGACATATGTTCCATTATCGATTAAATTATGGCATTTTTCAGTGGTTTAATAATAATTATTTGCAGAAGTAAAAGGATTAGATATTGTGCATGTTTGGTCCGAATTTAAAATAATACCCTCAAAAATAAGGGGGGAGGAGGAGTAAGTGCAGTACCCAGCTTCCCCACTTAAGTAATCTTGGTTTGCAAATTTCAGCTGAAATAAATCTTCAATGTTCCACTCTTTCACCCAGTATAAGTGAGCACATGTCAGTTTTTACATCTGTTTATATATGTATGCAAGTGGATATAACTGCCAGAAGCTACGTTCCAAAAAGCATAGAAGCAGGCCAAAAAAAAAATCACTTTGGTTCAATTAATAACTACTAAATACAATTGCTTGTAAAATAAGGTTCTCCCTTTACCAAATGGATTGATTTCCATTAATATAAACCAACCATACTTTCTCTTGGATGCAAACCACTCCAACACAACGGAATTATACAAATATTTCCTTCCCTTCTTCCAGCAAAAACAGCTGAAAGTTAAGGGGAGAAAAAGGAAGGAAATAGAATAAAAAGAAGGAATAGCTACAATGGTGAGAAGAGGAAAAATAGATGGAGATTTGAATACAGGTAAATCCTTGACTTACAACCATTTGTTTAGTGACCAAAGTTACAACAGCACTGAAAAAGTGACCTACGATCATTTTTCACACTTGTGATCTTGACACAGCATCTCTGTGGTCACATGCTCAAAATTCAGATGCTTGGCAACTGACAGGTATTTATGACAGTTGCAGTGCCTTGGACTCGTGCTCATCTTTTGCAATCTTTTGAGAAGCAAAGTCAATGGGGAAGCCAGATTCCCTTAACAACTGTGTTAGTAACTTAACAATTGTTGCGATTCACTTAATAGCCGTGGCAAGGAAGGTCGTAAAATGGGGCAAAACTCAATTGTCTTGCTTAGCAATAGAAATGTTGGGCTCAATTGTCATAAGTTGAGGACTACGTGTAGCAGAAATAACTGGCGTGTAAAGGAAACAAATAATTATGCGAGTTTAAAAAAACATGGAATCCATAGGTAAACTGTCAACGCTGCTAATATTGAATATTCTTGCTTTGACAAAATATGCAGAACTGTCTGGTATTTTTAGGGTTAATTCAGATGACAGAGAAAAGGGAGGGGAATAACAACAAAAGCCCGGGAAAAGGAACGGAAGTGAATCTCTGCCCTCTGGGCTAATTGGAAGATGTGACCTGTGACTGCAAGATAAGGGAGGGGTTTAGCAAGAAAAGTTAGATGCCAGCAAGAGGAATTCAGATTCTGGCATAAACCTCCATGATTGCCGTCAGTTTATAACACTGTTAATAAAGGCTTTAGGATAAACATGCCTGAAAGTTCTTTGAAGTGTTTAATTAGTCGGAACCATGACATAAACAGCAGATAATCTTTGAAGTTATCCAAGATTTGCAAGTGGTATCTTTACAGCCATTTGCCTCATGCAGAGCGCTTGTTTTCAAGAGCTTATCAGTGAATGAATGGTATTAACATTTCATGTCCCTTTTTTGCTGCAGTGCTATATTATTTGAAATAAAGATACCTTTTAACTTGCCCTGATTCTTCATATTAATTGCTTTTCACACATAAAGTCATATCTGATTGCCACGGTTTTTATTCCTTCTGTATCGATTTCTTGCGGTTGTTTTCCCAATTTGGAATAAATCCATTACAAATGCAATCATATTTTTATTTGCGTGAAACTGTATGGTAACAACATCTTTTCCGCTACCACAATATAGACAAGACATTTAAAATTTCTCTTCGGACAAACTATGTTTGAGTGCCTCGACATTAACAATTCTTGGTCTTGAAACCTGAATGAGGTCAGATGTTGTTGTGTGTGGAAATTGATAGTGTCCAGATGCTGGAATGCGGGGTTTCTCCGGAGTTTTTAATCTTCCCATTATATACGAAGTTGGGGGAATTAAAAAGAGAGAATCCTTCGGACGAAACTTTCCTTTGTATACTTTAACACCAGTACCTCGAAATTTTTCTAGAAAATAAAAACACTGCTTTTACTACTATTGGTATTATCTGCAGAGTATTTCAGACTGTTCAGCCACGTAATGTTGCAACATGAGTAGGACTACTTGTGGGCTGGATCCTTATTCCACCTGGTTCATTTGAACAGCTAGAGGTGGAGTGAGTAGCAGCATTGGAGAATGGTTCCAGCCACCTTGAAAATGGCGGCGGTGTGTCCTGGTTGAGGCCACCTCTTAATCCAGCCATGCCACAAAATTACTGTCTGGTGTCCAACCTTCCCTTTGGGAGTGGAAGTCTGGAGAAGGTTGTTGGGGAAGCAGATTGTCAGACCCAGATATGGAACAGAAGCAGCAGTGGTCATTCTTATGGAGGGAACCTGGATATAGATGTGCCCAGCTCTTGATCTTTTTAGATCAGTGTTTTTCAAAGTTAAAAGATGTGTGGGCCGCAACACGCAGAATTCCCCAGCTAGCATGCCACTGGCTTCCACGTATTCATTTTAAAGCCCATTTCTTTAGATCGACCATCTCACCAAGTTGATGAGCTTTCAAGAACAACAGTTTGAATGATAAGTAATTTCTGGTGGAATGCAACATTAGAAGTCTAGCCACATCTGTGGGTCACAAGCTTATTAGATAATGCGTTTTTTTTTAATATATGCCCAGCCCACTCCCCACAAATCTATCTGGATTAGGAGGCATATTTAACCTTTTATATATTTTATGTGGTTATCAAATGCTTTCTTGATTTGTGTACTGCATTATATCTATTAGCTAGGCATAAATTACCTCGTATGTGTACAGGGACAGCAGGTGGCCCTCCGTTTATCTCCAGGCTGAAAAAAAAAAAAAACAGCTATTAAGTTAACGATGCAGATAACTGCCTAGGCCCTCTGTAAAGTACTTTCATTAAAGTCCAGAAACTATTCTTAAATAATGTAGTTTGAGAATTCTGTTAACCATTCTTCCCCCCCCCCCCCGTTTAACAATTAAACCTAATATAACCCATTCTATGTTTCTAAACTGATAGATTTACTTTCATTGAACTTCTCCGTTATCTATAATTTGATTCAGCTGACAGTGATGCCTCAATAAATATGCAGGCTTCGGGTCTCGTTTTGTCTGCTTTATTAGTTGGCTACTCTTCTTAAATTTGACAATGATTACATGACAGCAAATTTATGAATCCATGGTTGATGAATGTTAAACATTTACAGTATTTATGGAAATATTTAACATCAGTCCTGATGTAAAATCTCAGGCTGTCTAGTAGTCTGTGCTTAGTAAGATATGTATATTAAACTGTGAACTAAACTGAACTACTGTTCTTCAATAACATTTAATTAATATTAATTAAAAACATCACATTTTCCTAATAAGTTCAAGACAATTTTTAAAATGCCATAAAACCTGTTTGCACAAATGCTATAAAACTCAAAAGGACTACACAGTAAATAGAAAAAGAAAATTTGTTGTGGTTCAATCCAGTAAATTCAGCAAGTAAACATGAAAGGCTTCATTCTTGAAACGTATTTTCTAAAATATTTAAAGGTAGTCTTGCAAAAAATCCAAGTGGTTTTGTTCTGGAATAAAGTCCTATTTCCAGCCAGAAATAGACTTTCACCAAGTTCATGCCAGGGCGTTCATTGTATATAAATAAAAATCTTTCATCTTCTCAGTCTTGGATATTTGGAATATCCTCCATATTTGGAATATTTCCGAAACATCTATGTGATTTATCCTTTCAAACAGAAATATATTTTATTCTAAAGCTGATGTGCACAGTATTCTGAAACTTCACTAACATTTTAAATACTGTTCATACCTGAGAGATGGGAGCCCAACTTTTTTTTGTCTCTTAAATTCCTTTACGAAATCCGAATTTATTTTTGCATCTTTGCTGAGATTTATTATTAGCCTCTTGAACAACTTGGGCTTATTCCTACATTGCACCAACAGATGGCGATATGCAGTCCGATTAAATGTTAGATAGCCAAGAGCACATGCCACAGCTGAACGAACCTAGAAAAGACATCAACATTGTAGGAATACAGTTTATTAATTTTATTTAGGGTCATTGAATCAGACTATTTTACAGTAAGCAACAAAACAAGAGAACTATGAAAACTACTATAAAAGTTCTGGATCGTCCTGAAGAAATTCTGTATATTGTATGTCACTTCTGTCCATTATTTGGATATATCTTTCTCTGTTGCCCAATTTTGTATGTATGAGTTTGTGAGCACTGTATTACATTTTTGATGAGCCAGGGTGAGGTTGATATCTGAAAATCACAGTCTAAATATACTAGAGCCACTAACAGGTCCAAGAAAGCAAAGATGATCTAAGAACTCAAAGTGAAATGAACATATAATGGTACAAGACGAAACAGTATTACGTGATGTGGTGCTCTATTCACATCAAGTGGCAGGGAGAGAGTGGTCTCTGCTAAACAGTAAGAAAATCAGAATTTTAAACTCCTACCTCCTCTTCCTTTGCATATAAATGATAACAAAGACGTTGGACAGTTCCCAAGCTTGTGATTGCTTCTGGAATGCCTGCCCTTGTGTGGGCCAAGCTAGCTATTAATTTTCCTAGGGGTGGGGAAACGGAATGAAAGTATAAGTATTTCTAAATTGTGCAAATAAATTGTATCCAACACAGTTCAGTACAATCAGAACTACCAAAGTATCGGACCAGAGTTTCTCAAACTGAACCAGAACGCCCTATTGTGGGGTCACAGGCCACTTAAAATGGGTTTGGTTTTCATTTTTTGAAAGAATAGAAGACTGAAAATGGAAGACTGAAAATATTATTTGGGCTTTGCTTTTGGCTTTGCCTGCATTAGCCTAGTGGGCAATTGTGGAACCTGTAAGGTACAGATTAACGTTAAATTATTAAAAATAGCATTTTTCTTTCCTGCTCTACTTTAATCTCAATACTCATGGGAATTATACACATCCATTTATCATTTTACGGAGTTCCAGCATTGAAAAATCTGAAAAAAAATCTGTAGTCAGTCAATTGTAATTTCTTAAATATTTTAATGAAACAAGACTTTAATATATTTCAGTTTTCCTTGTTTTTGTTTCTCTTCGTTTGGTATGCGGGCTAGGTGAAAAGTTAAGTATTCAGTTAACCACTTCTTCAGCTGAAGAAGTGCTAGGGTTGCCAGGTCTGCTTCCAAAAAATAGCGGACAAGCGGGGGTGGTGGTTAAGTAGTAAAAAAAGTAGACTGTACAGCTTTAGATTACGTACCGTTTCATCATAAAGCTTTTGAATTAAAAAAATGTCCACTATTTTGTGAAAAAAAATATTGAACATAATGTGAAAAAAGCGGACTGTCCACTCAAATAGTGGACACCTGGCAACCCTAAGAAGTGCACAGATGTGATCAGTTTCCATCCGAGAAGCAACGGATGGAAACTGATCAAGGAGAGAAGCAACCTAGAACTAAGGAGAAACTTCCTGACAGTTAGAACAACTGTGGAACAACCTACCTCCAGAAGCTGTGAATGCTCCAACACAGAAGTTTTTAAGAAGAGACTGGACAGCCATTTGTCTGAAATGGTGTAGGGTTCCTGCCTGAGCAGGGGGTTGGACTCGATGACCTCCAAGGTCCCTTCCAACTTTTTATTATTATTATTATTATTATTATTATTATTATTATTATTATTATTATTATTATTATTATTATTATTATTATTATTATTATTATCTTGACTAAAATATTTGCTTATTTCGGAGATATTTTCTAGAAAATTATATACCAGCCATATAATTACTTCAGTGATATAACTTAGACAACAGCAAAGCAAATGTGATATTTATGTGTAGGCTTTGTTTCAAAATAATAGAAGCAAGCAACAATCCAGACCCTTGTTGTTACCTCACAATTTTTATTTATTTATTAGATTTTTATATTTCCTTTATTATTTTTATAAATAACTCAAGGTAATGAACATACCTAATAATCTTACTTTCCCCATAACAACCACTCTCTGAGGTGGGCAGGACTGAGAGAGAGTGACTGGCCCAAAATCATTCAATTGGCATTCCTTCCTAAGGCGGGACTAAAACTTAACAATGTCCTGGTTTCTAGGCCAATACTTTAACACTGGGTCTCTATTTTTAATATATTTTTATTGTTTTTATAATTTTGTTAGTATATTCCAATTAACTCTTTCCTATTAACTGCCTGAAGTATCATAAATTAATCTCTTCCACCACCATCCCTTTTCTCCTAGGAATTCTCCCTTCCCTGAAGTGCTGTTTGACCCCAAAGATGGCAAATGGTATCCTTTGGCTGAAAGGTGAGAAAAAAAGGGAGAGAGTTAAATACTATATTAGTTATTATTTAAAAAGAAAAAAAACTGACCATCAAAGTAGCATGTTTTACACAGCTGGCTCAGGAATTCTGGGAATTGAAGTCCACGAGTCATAAAAGAGCCAAGGTTGACTACCCCTGTTTTACATCCTATCTAATATGGTCTAGTTTAGTGTTTCTTAAACTTTTTCTTCTCGGGATTCTTTCCCAGATTTAAAAATTATGGAGATCCCAAAAGAGGTTTTGTTTGTATGGGTTATATTTACTGATACCATATTAAAAATTAAAATTGCTGCTACTGCTTCTCGTGATTGTTTGGACGGGATTTAATATGCTATTTTTCAACATAGGTTAGCAAATAATTTGATCTGAGTGTTGGAAACCTCCAGAGTTCCGAAAACAATTCTTTAAGAAACACTGGTTTAGATGGTGATCTAATTTCTTATTCATTTCATATATCTTTCAAAGTCAGCGTGGAAGGATACTTTTCTCTGTTTATATGAACACAATCATGTGAATCCTTCTGGGATTGTTCAAGAAGGATATACAGTAGGAACCACTTTAGCAATAGCACTTAGACTTACAGTATATACCACTTCACAGTGTTTTACAGCCCTCTCTAAGCGGTTTACAGAGTCAGCATATTGCCCCCAATAATCTGGGTCCTCATTTTACTGACCTCAGGAGGATGAAAAGCTGAGTCGATTTTGAGCCACTCAGGATCGAACTGCTGGCAGTCGGCAGAGTTAGCCTGCAATTCTGCATTCTAACTATGGCTATGGCTTTAGTGAAGATTATCCCTGTTTCCTTCATTAAATCTTCACTTTTAGGCACCACATTATAATTAATAACAGTTTGTTACTACAGTGATACTGCATAGTATTTTAGTATTTTATATACATTTGCTCTTTTACAGCATAGTTACCTGTTAACACTAGTGTGGTTGATTTTTCTGAACATAGTAGGTCAACCAAGATAGAAATTCCTCTTGCAGATAAACTAACTTGATCCATATTAATTATAATTTTTGCTAATATTACAATCTGAAATAGAATATATTTTTGACACAACAGATAAAACAAATTTCCTATAATTTTCCTTTTTTTAATTCCTTATTTTTCACAATATAATAGTTAATCATTTTAGTGACAGTATTAAATACACATAGTACTGGGAATTTTATAATTACAAAACCATAGTAGTAGGAGAAAAAAATGCATTAGTTAAGGTTAGTTAATTTTAGTTAGCTAAAATTAGTTAGGCATTTTATATTACGTATCATTATCACTCCCTGATTTTGATTTATTGGAATATTTCCATATTCATTATACTTCAAATTTAAATATACTTTACCTTTCAGTAAATCTCACATAATTTAGACAATTTTAATTCTACATAGACTTTCAGCATAACAAGATAAAGGCCCACATTTGTAGCAAAAGGGCTCAAAGTGTCCAATAATACATAAGAACAAACCAGGAACCGGGAACAAAACAAGCAAAATGTTCTCAAAATATTAATTAGTCTCACAGAAATATCTGAAGAGGTTTGAATCAGCCATCAAACTCCTCAAAGATTTCCTGAAAAATTAAGATTTTTAACACACCAACAAAAAGTAGAAATGCGCCTTGTCAGAAAAGATTCCCTGTAGAGTGTTTTTCACTCTACAGGGAATCTTGCACAAAACATTTGTGCAAGGACAGAAAAGCCCTTGCTTTTCATCATATCTAGCTACTCCACTTTCTACAGCAGACCATTCAAAAAGAATGGTCCATCCCAGATCAGTTTAATCGCACACTCCATCAATTTAGCCTGCCTCAATCTGTGGAAAGCCTTCCATTACAAAAAGTTATTTTAGAAAGGCTTTCTACTGCAATCCACAACACTGCCAGTCATTAACCAGGTTTGTGGGAATTGATGGGAATTAAGAGTCTGAAATTTCCAGAGCAGCATCTTTTAGGAAATCTGGTCATAATCTTTCCATATTCAGGTTTTGTGGAAGTCTACTTTTTTTTGGATTCCAACAGAATTTTCCCAACAGGAAAGTTCCAAGTTCTATGTGGCAAACTCCATTCTTCCAAAATGTTTATTGATAATTGTGCAGAAATAATTCTGAACCAACTATTCATGCAATATCCAGTTTTGTACCTGAAACGCAGCCATTGCTCTATCTGTCTCTACATCCGAGCCCAGAAGTGGTTCAAATACGTGGATTGATATGGGTCCAGACTCTAAAATCAGTATCTGTTGTGTAGGATTATTGTAAGCAAAAATTGCAATAGCATATCCTGCTCGTAAACGGATATCCTTAAAACAACAAGAAAATAGTAACATGTAAATGTTCACATTTAGATACTGAGATTTTTCACACAAACCAAGCCAGCGTATCTACTTTGAATTCCAGGAAAGTTAAAAGGATTTAATTTCTTTTTTTTATACTATTCATTTAAAGTTTTGATATTCTGTTCTTCATCTGGAAAGACACTCAGGATAGTGTAAGTAATTTGGCGTTCCTGAAGAGAAAAAGAAAAGATAACAAAAAGACCTCTAATAAAAAGAAAAGGTGATGCTGTCAGAGTGAATGCTATCTGTTATTCAAATGTCATTAAACTGGCAAGAGGACATGTGGATATTTAGTTGTCACCAATTAAAGGACTGAATACAAATTTCATTATTTATTTAAATGACAAAGGTTCTTGTTTCACATGAAAGTGGGCCACATGGACATTATAACATTGATCCAGTGAGTTAATTCTGTGTCTAGTATACAAAATTTCCAGGTTTTTGTAGGATTCAATTTATTCTCCCACATTAGCTATATCATCTAAATATCACATCTCAATTGTTCTATTTTGCATAATAAATTGTCATTTCAAAACAGCAGGGCTACCTGTCTTGTGCTACAAAACTGGGGATGACTATTAGGTACACAAGAGAGAGAACATTTTACACTTTATTCCCATCTAATGGTGGTTTGGAGATTTGCATCCCAGATTTTATATTCAAGGAGCCTTTATTCATCCAATGCATTATTCAATTGCTGATTGACTGCAAGGCCCAAGCAAACTATTTCTTCCTGCAAATATCTACAGCTAGTAATTACTCCAGTGAGATAAAGCCTTCACTGGAGCTTCTAACATTCAAGTTCTGAATAGATTCACCCATATACTCCTCCAAGTTTTCAAATGTACACAAACGGCAAAATTTCAGTTAGAGATTTAGCTATAACATAAAAAAATCCAGGTATCCCTCTAGGAAAGATGCCAGAGGATGCAATACTTCCCTTGAACAAGTTATCCACTGATGTCAGCCCTAGCCATCACCTTTTTTTAATACCTAGGAGAGGGTACCTGTACCGACAAGGACAGTATGCAGCCATGTTATCTTTTATTGCCAAAGGGAGGAAAAAATGAAATCATCCTCATTCACACAAGGTGGCAAGCATACAGCAGGAGCTGTGTCAGTGCTTTCCCACCAGATATAAGTCTCACAGGCACACCACAGTATCACCAGTACCAGAGTGTAAATACAACCCAAATCTTATTATTGATACCAGTATGTCCCAGTCCACATTCAAATGTAAGAAAGCACTACTAGAGCACGGAGGGAGAAGTTGTGAGAATTCAGCCTCATTTGGGGGGGGGGGTTGCAACTAACTCATCATTGCTTTCAGACATTTGTCAGAAGTTTTGAATAAGTAGAGCTGGGTGTCATCAGCATGCTGATAGTATTGCTTGTCCAAGCTCTTGATGGCCATTTCAGCAGCGTTGTATAGATATTAAAGCAGTGGGGTAGGTTAATACCTTTTGGCATCACACAGTAGAACTGCCAGGATGCCAAGGCTCCATCATCCAGTATTGCTCTCTGAAAATTTTCCTGCAAGTGTGAGTAGCATCACAGTAGGACATTGTCTTCAAAGTGCATCTCGTGGAAATGATCCAAAAGGATAATTGATGAGAGATCCACAAACGTCAGAAGAGTCCTACTTCCTTCCCCACAGAATGTCATCTACTAATGTCAACAGGGCCAATTCTGTCCTTTGTCAAAAGTAAAAGTGGGTGTTTTGTGGTCTGAGCTAACTCCAACCATTTTTGTGCATTCTCAAAATTCCAAATGTGTCCACAGCTCTAGATGCTGAAGATTCTTAATTTATTGTTTGATTTTATAATTTGAATACCAAATATTTTACTGAAGTTATTACCTTATCTGGTGCATAAAAAAGCTTAAGGACATCCAAATAACAAAAACCTTCTTTCTCTTGTAATACAGTTTGCAGACTGCTATTCTTTAAAACAATACAAGCCAAGGAAAATGCAACTTCAACCTAAAGATGAATTAGAATTGGGAAAAATTAAAACTTGAATTATAATACTTTATGAGGAGTGAAAATAATCCTATAACTTGTTATGGCTTCAGGAAATCTAGCTTTTGGTGCCCAAGAATATTTTCTCCAAAATTACTACTACTAGATCTCAGCTGCAAATGTCTAGTTGTATTTCTAGATCACAGCAAAAAAAGTAAAATTGTTATATATATATCTTTGCTGCTATTTAACGGTTGTCCAGAGTTTTGCAGCTCAGACCTGGTACTGTAACCTTATCAGAGTGTGACATCTAGATTTTTTTCAACCTTTTATATCATATTTTTAGAAGAAAATAACGAATTAAATGATATAGGCATGAAGCATATCATAAAACCTAAAGTTAAAAGCAAAAATCTTTCTACGGGTTTAAAGTATTTTCTTCTTTTCAAATCCCCAAATCTGTGGGTTTTTCTCCTGTTCTGTTTATCCTAAATGTAATGTAAACAGTTCTAAGTATTGTAACAAAGTGTGTATGCACAGAAGAAAAATACACAGGCATAAATATTGTAGCAACATTCTTTATCTGTGCAAATAACAAATACATCTCACTGAATATTTTAATATCCTTAGGACAATCGCAGAAACTAATTGCAGGAGTATCTTTAATACTCCTTCTTTTTGTGCATGTATATATGTGTCAGTATGATTTACGATTTTAGTGCTAGGGTGAAGTTGATGGCCCACTAAGCCAGGACTGATCATAGTCTTGATCTATCCTTTCAAAGCTAGCCAATTCTATGAAACACTGTCTTCCTCTCAAGATCATTGTGTCATTAGGATATGACTATCCACTTCTGTTCCCAGGAAGTCAACTACTGATTGTAAAGGCTCTGTCCACTTGCTTTTAGTTGTTTTTATGGTAGCTATGTATATTTCATCTTTTAACTTCATTCCTAGAGACTGAAATAATATTAATATATTATTCATATTTTAATTAATGCTGATATTATGGCAAAATCAAATACATGTTCTTAAGATTGAAGTTCCATTATCTAATGTGATAGGCTATTTATCAGCAAGTAGAGTCTTCAGGATCCCACAAATCTATTTTCTTTTATATTATTCAATTAGGAGAAACTATCAAAGCCATTCAAGAACAATAGGTAGTCCTCGTTTAGCGACCACAATTGGAACCGGCAATTCGGTTGTTATGAGAAGCAGTCACTAAATGAAACTGCAACTATGCTTATATTTTTACTTCAGTTTTCCTTTGCTTTGTAGAACTGTGTCGGTTACAAATGTGAGGACTGATAGTGAAATTATTTTTTGATCACCGTTGTAACTGCAAACAGTCACCATTTGAGACAGTTGCTAAATTAAGATTGTCTAGTTTAGATCTGTATGACAAACATTTAAAACCCACCTTTATCTGAAGGGATGGATGAGTTTTAAGTAAATGAACAAGTATCGGCAAAGCCCCTTCATCCACTACATTCTCTTGACTAAGTGGATTGCTTATATGAGCTTCACCTACAAGTTTGATGTCAGGCAAAGAGATCCATACAAAAGATCCATACAAATAAAAAAAAAAGGGGGGGGGAAAGAAAAATTAGCACAAGTAAAATATGATCCCTTAACTGTTCTTTACTTTTAAGCAAGTATATGCTCCATGCTCTAGCTCAAATCAATGGAAAGTCCTCATAAATCAAGAGCTAGCAAAGCCTTTTGAGTCCAGAAACTAGGCATGCTTTTCTGTCCAAGTACAAACAATATATGAGAAAGCCAAGTTGGTGTAGTGGCTAAGGCACCAGGCTAGAAAATGGAAAACTGGGAGTTCCAGCCTCTACTTTAGGACAAAGCCATCAGGGTGACCTTGGGCCAGTCACTGTCTCTCAGCCCTAGGAAAGAGGCAAGGGCAAACCACTCCTGAAAAACCTTGCCAAGACAACTGCAGGGACTTGTCCAGGCAGTTGCTAGGAATCAAAACTGGATGGATGGATGGATGGATGGATGGATGGATGGATGGATGGATGGATGGATGGATGGATAGATAGATAGATAGATAGATAGATAGATAGATAGATAGATAGATAGATAGATAGATAGATAGATAGACAGATGATAGATAGATAGATAGATAGATAGATAGATAGATAGATAGATAGATAGATAGATAGATAGAGTGCTTTTTTTCTATAAAAAAAAAAGGTGCCGGAACTCACACATGTCATACAACCCGCCTTGCCTACCCTACAAGGTTCCATCCAAAAAAGGTGCTGGAACTCCGTTCTGGGCGTTCTATGAGAAAAAAAGCCCTGGATAGATAGATAGACAGACAGACAGACAGACAGACAGACAGACAGACAGACAGACAGACAGACAGACAGACAGACAGACAGACAGACAGACAGACAGATAGATAGATAAAATCTAACAGCTTCCCAAATTAGGAAACATATCTTGTGATAAATAGAATTAGGATTACTTTTAAAGTTTTAAAATGCTAGATGAAGAAATTTTTAGATATTAAAGATATTCCCAGATATTAAAAAATATTTTCAGGATGTTTAGAACTTACCAATATTTTACTACTGATTTTAGTATGACATTACTGTCAGTTGCACTGATTTTACCCCATAAAGCTAGTTTTTACTTTGGCTTTCTTACTAGACCCTGGTAGTATCCTGGGTTAAAAAAGGGTCAGATAGCAGGATGAGTCTGCAGCTGACATCTGTACAGTACAGTACTATCAGAGTACTGTAGTAGAGCACTCTGTACTGAGGTAGAAGGATATATGGACTGACTAATCTGATTTAAAACAATACTGTATATTCGGAAGACATTGCTGGAAATGATTGTATTAAGGTCTATCCTTGGATAAGGTCGTCTAGAAAAAAATGGGACTAAAATATAAGCTGCTAGCAATAATTTCATACCATCTCTCCTGATGACTTCTTTAGATTTTCTTTTAAAAAAAAATAGCTCAGCAAGCCAACTATACCTCCAAAAGCGTATACCAGGAAATTCAGAAAAAGAGTGAACTAAATCCTGACTGAGCTATAGTTGGCTTTGTGAGTCACAAACTATGCAGGTGTAGGGTTGCAGCTATTTTGATAACGCATCTGTTTTGTGAAGAGGGTTGCCATACAGGGGGAAATGGACTGCTATAGCTCTCAAATCTGTCCAATATTGTATAATATTAAGACTACGCTTTCCTAGGCCCTTCCATGGTTTTTTCTACAAAAGCTTTAACACCGTTATACTTTGGGAGCAACAGAAAAGGAACTACAGACCGACACACATTGTGCCTAAGGCTTTGATCACACTGAGGAGGGTGCCTTCTGCTATCCTTCCACTTCTTAACAGCCGGACCAAAGGGGCAATTCCATTCCCTTCGCATATTTGGTTCTGGTGAATTTCACTGTCCTTGCTAAGAGCTATGACAGCTTCTCCTCCTTCCAAAACAACAAAAGGTAACAAATACATTTAAGAATTTTTTGAACTCCTACATGATTTTTTTTTTTTAAAAAATGTGCCTGTGATTGCAAAACAACGGTGACTTACCAACACACTGCATTTTGTCAGACGGTGATAGAAGCATGTCTATAATTAAATTGTACCCAATCTGTTCTGCCATGAATTTCTGCTGCTTCAGGGTTTGTCCAGCTAGGGCCCAGAGGGTTACAGCCCCTTGTTCCTTCACCTTCAAGTGAAAGGCCTGGAAGTTGGACCAAAACGAGAAAGCTATATATGAAAACTTACGAGCACAAGTATACCTACTCTATAGGAAGAGTATTGATGCTTTTGGACTTTGCTGTTGAAGAAGACTCCTGATAATACCACGGAGAACCAAGAAAACTAGCCAATGGACCATCGAACAAACCAATCCAGATCTCACCAGGCTGAAATTATCCTACTTTAAAGCTTTTATGTGAAGGCCCAGCTCTCTGGAGAAGTCTCTGATTTGGGGAAAGACGAAAGGAAAGGAAAGAAGAGGACCCACAGCAGCCAGGTGGATGATTTCAGTTATTGTTGGGAGACTTGAAGGACCAGGTTAGGGACAGATAAAATCATGGGAAAATCTAGCTATGTGGTCTCTAAGAATTGACAATACTTGATGGCATGTTGTCATCATCGTCATCATCATCATCCCTTATATACAATGACTTGGGTAACACAACCCACTAAAAAAATGAAACTTGCCTTTAGGAGCTTCAGAAGGAACTTGGTCACAGATCTGGATAGAAATTTCATCTGGATAAGAGTGTTCCCTTCACAGAGGGCCTCAATTGCCATTGCTCCTTTAACCTGGACACTGATTTTCCTTCCTCTGAGAAGCTGAATTAGAGGATCAATAACATTTGCCGCCACGATAGCATTCTGCATTTCCATATTCCCACGAGAAATTTCTGCAATTACTGCTGAGGCCACTGCCACCAGGACATCTTTTAAGCAGAAAAAAATTTACAAAAATAAAAGCCAGATACATGTACAATCTGCTTCAATCTTTTAATGACTCTTATTACTTATTGTAATAATGACAATTTACAAATTGAATATTTTCTTTTGAATGATTTTTTTTTACTTCTCTGACCAATGATAGATCACCTCAAAATCATCAATGCATCCCCAAAGGGTAATCACTATTATACATATAGTTTTGAAATAATCATTTACTGTATACCCTTCATCTAATCTTCCCAGTTTAAAAAAAGAAGTTATTGCAGGTTATCCTCTTTATATTGGTATTGACATGCCAGGAGTATATGTTTTCAATGTTCATGGAAAAATTATGAAATAACCTAATGTACATAAATAATCATAAATAAACTGTAGATGTTAGATTTTTAAAATATTAGTGCAGGGGTCTTCAAACTTGGCCCTTTTATGACTTGTGGACTTCAACTCCCAGAATCCCTCAGCCAGCGTGCCTGACTGAGGAATTCTGGAAATTGAAGTCCACAAGTCATAAAAGGGCCAAATTTGAAGACCCCTGTATTAGTGCATATGCTCTTATTTTATTCTTTACTATATCTATTTCCTGACTTAATAATGACAGTAAAATGCTTGACAAAGATTTGTTGCTGTACTTAGATAATGATGTTACATTTTTTCCCCTTCAAAGTATTAAAATCAATTTTCTAGCACTTGTAAAGCAAGATATTCCTTAATGGGTTATACAAATGAATGACGGAACCAGGAATGAGAAGGTAAAAGTTTTCTAGTAAAAGTATCTGCTCTCCTTGGCACTGAGACTTCTAAGGCTGCACTTCATATTGGAGTTTAACTACATCTGTCTATTAGAGAATAGATACTGCTGGTGAAGTGGATGTCTTCTCCTGCAAGCCCTATCACCCCAGAAGTAAAATGATCTAGAACAGTGGTGGCGAACCTTTTAGAGACCGAGTGCCCAAACTGCAACCCAAAATCCACTTATGTATTGCCGGGTGCCAGGTGGGTGTGGTCCACTGGGTGGGCGTGGCTGTGGTGGTCATGGCAGACTGGGTGGGTATGGCCAAGGTAGGCATGGTCACCTTGATGTTGCTTGTGGGAAAGGATGCCTGTGGGGGCCGGGCAGGGTTGGGGGAGATCCAGGAGTCTCTGCCAGGTAGGGCAGTGGGCAGGAGGCTCGTCCTGCGGGGTGAGGCGAGGCAAGGTGAGGCAGGGTGGGGGTGCCATTGTCGCAGGGCAAGGCGAGGCAGGGGCCAGGGTGGCTGCTGCCTGACACCATCGCCCCCGCACACAGAGGCCAGTAAGTGCATGGGGGCCGACAGTGTCCATCAGCAGCCACAGCCTGCCAGCCCCTCGGCCGGCACACTCTGGGGCTCCACAGCCAGCCACCAGCAGTTCAGAGAAGCCGCCTCTGAGCTGGACGACCAGCCAACAGCTGAGGAGGTGATGCAGTGGGTCATGCCCAGGAAAAGGAGAGCATGCAAGGCCAGGAGGGATGGGACAGGGGGAAGGGAAACCAGCCGTGCTGGGATGCATCCGGCCACGTGGGTTAGCGGGCGGCTGGTTGAAGAGGGACAGTTGCCATCTCCGGGGCATGGCGCACGTGCCCATAGAGAGGGCTCTGAGTGCCGCCTCTGGCATGCGTGCCATAGGTTCGCCACCACTGATCTAGAAAGTTAAGTGATCAGCAAGCTGTGTCATTTCCTTAAAACCGATTACCTTATTTTGCTGTTTTTGTTTTTACCTGAATCTGAACGTAAGAACTGGACAAGTGGTTCAATGCCTATCATTTCTTTCACTTTCAGCTGATTCTCTTTATTATTTTTGCATAATACTCGGATACAGCTCATTACATTCACAAGCAGATTTTGTAAGTCATATTCCAATAGATCGATGAGAGCAGGAATTCCACCCTACATTAAGAAAAGTTGTAAGGGACATAGGCAAAAGTAGAATTAATTAAGAACCAAACAATACAGTGGGTTGAATCTAACAAAAATCTCCATTTTTCACAGGCTGAAAAGGTCATCTTTCCTAATTTTCTCCTTCTCTCCACAGTTCTTGAGATCTCCTGGAGTATGGCGGGGGGAAAAGTAGGGTTTATGGTATCTTGCTTAGCCTTGATGGGTCGGTGGGATGAAAGGAAGGGAAAAATCAGTGAGGATTACTTTCCTTTTCTCCACCAGCAGAACTATTCTATCAGAACTCTAGCATAATAAAAAAAACCCGTCTGAATTCAAGTCAATCTATCATGTTAAATACACTGTAGTTCACAAAACAGAATCCACCTTCAAGATTGCATACATTTAGGGCTTTTTTTTCCCTCATAAAACGCCCAGAACGGAGTTCCGGCACCTTTTTTGGATGGAACCTTGTAGGGTAGGCAAGGCGGGTTGTATGACGTGTGTGAATTCCGGCACCTTTTTTTTTTTTTTAGGAAAAAAGCACTGCATACATTTAACCTGGAGGATACTTCTCCTTTCCGCTTTCAGCTCATCAATAACATGCCCCCCCCTTTTTTAAGCGAATCAGTGTTTTTGTTATCCAAAGATGTGATTTAAAAATTTCATATTCTAAGTCAAGCAGAATCCTAATGATCAAGATTAACCTTAACTGCAATTAAAATTAGTTCAAGATATAGCTCAGCAATCATTAACACAGGGGCAAAAATTCATTTCAAAGGTTAGTGCAGAAAGAAAGGGTTACATTCATCAGTCTTGTTCCTGATTTCTCAAACCTACTCAACAACAAGAACAACAAAAGCCACAGTTGTGGCACTTAGAAGTGGCCAAATCCACTCAGGCCTGTACTTGTAATACTTGTAAACATCAAACAAGTCTGAATAATGTCACAAATAATACAAGGTGTGTCCCTTACCATGGAAAAACATGCCCATCTTCTTATTATTCTAATTAATTTATTGAAGAAGGGCTAGCCACAAAAGTGAACATTTTTTTCCTGATTAGATTTACCAGTTCAGCGATGATGACTTGATTATTATCCAGCTGGGCAATATCATATAAAAACACTGCACAACGAGACAGCAATTCAGGTTCTTCCACAGTCAAGAGCTTAATTAACACGGGAATGCCTCCAGCTTCTACAAAGGCTCTGACAATTGAGTCATGGGTGGAGATGTTACTCAGCACTCCCAGAGTGATGCACTCCAATTTGACGTCTTCGCTCTTCAACAAGCTGATTAATGAGGGTATGGTACCTGCCACCAAGAACAAAAGTAACCCACCAGTTAGAGCAAGGCAACATGCTATGAATCTCTCCAAGGTTCCGACTTCTTTAGATGATTGTGTTTCTTTGGTTAAAAACTTCTGAGCAACTGACAAAAGCAGGGAGCAAATGCAGTGGAATCTGAAGGGGGAACCAATGGCAGACTATGGAATGAGTATATATACTGACAGCAGACTGCAAAACTGGGTGCCTGAATGTTACAGCACATTTTTTAGGAATCCTACTCTAGTGGGGGTGGGATGCTATTTGGTTTTGTCTGAGGCCCTAAAATGACTTAGACGGCCATTATATAAACTTATGCTGACAAGCAAACCTCACAGAATATTCAGATCCTTAGATTTTGCTTGCTATTGCCTTCCTTGCCACTAAACCAATAAGATAAAAAAATCTTTTATGCCTTTGCCATGGGAAAGCAGACAATAAAGTAATAAGCAATATTTTCTCTGTACTTCACTTTTCTTTTTATTTAACCCTGCCCCTCCAATTGATATTTATATACTGATATCAGTTTCTTGAAATGCATATTTTTGTTCTGTAAATTTGCAAATATATAATTTTTCAGATAATTGTTTCAAGTAGGTGCTTTGATAAGTTATTTCCAGAAATATTTTTAATATTTGTATAAATGTTTCCCTAGTATAAATTTGATTTATTGGGAAAGTTATTGAATGTAATATCAGACGAGCTGTACTCTCTATATTCTTCTTCAATCATAGCTCATCTAAGTGCCCTCTATCTCAGATAAAAAGCCCAATTGAAATGGATCCAGATAATCAATGTTACACAGGTGTGTCTGCAGTTGTGAAATTATTACCTTTTCCTTTATCTTTTCCAGAAAAGAAATGCTTGAGGCTGGACTATTAACTGCAGTGAGTTCCCAGGTAAAGGAAGAGTATCTTTTCATAAACCTTTGAGAAATGCTTCTTTTAGGCAATTTGGTTGGATCACTTTAAGTGACATTCCCCTCCCCCTCCAGCCCATTCCTGCCAAGGCTAGGAATGAACTTGTCTAGGAAGATGATAAAAAGGTCACATATAGCAACTCTACCTCACCGCTTTTATTCAAAGAAAACACCAAATCTAATAGGCCCTGTTTCATGTATGGTTATGGATCCTTGGTAATCATGGAGAAAATTAAATCCTGAGCCACTTTTTAGTAGGGAATCTCAGCCTGGACATTAAAGTGTCTTTAGACATGAATTTTAGGTAACCAAAAGTCACGTCAGCTATGTCAGGCAGCCAAACTATTAGGCTACAGATTGATAGTATACTAGGACAGCCCCCCCCCCCACTTTTTGGGTGCAGGGACCGGTTCCGTGGAGGGTGGTTTTTCTGCAGACTGGAGGGGCGTGGCTTCGCACACTGCACAGATTGGGCTTTGCTCACTTGTGCAGCCTGGTTCCTGGCAGGCCGTGGACCAGTGCCAGGCCACGGCCCAGGGGTTGGGGACCCCTATTCTAGAAGACAGAGAAGCCGGTTTGATCTCTTTCACTAGGTTTATTATTGTTAAAATAACTTCTAGCAGAAAAAGTGACAAATGGTACACATAATATCTCACCTGCCTGCAATATACATTTCCAGTAATCACCTTTGGCAAGACAAAGTACTTCTAAACACCGTATTGCCATTCTTTTCCTAATATAGGATTCGCAATTCAGCATGCCTGTTAAGATTTTTAACAATAATTTGTTAAACATTTAATGGTTGCATTAAACATGGCCAGCCCCGTGGCTTTTGTCTTAATTCTGGCTTATAACACTGTTTTTCTTTATAGTCTAACAGGAAAATTAATGGTGAATACAAGGCTTGTGGTTCTCTTATTACAGAGGTTCTCCAACTGTGGGCTGGATTAGAAGCAAATTTGAGGAAGAAATTCACATTTGGTTTGGGGAGTTTCTACCGACAAAACAGCATCGTTCTCAAAACTTGCTTCTGCTTTACTGGACAAACCAGCAGCCAGCTTACTCAAGCAAAGCCCGAAGTAAACTTGACAGGGTCCTACTATAACTTTTGAGTTACAAGCCTCCCAGCACATGCACCCAAAGAGCACCTTCAGCATTCACATCTGCTCTGCCTGAGTAAGCAAGCAGACAGTCAAGGTTTTCCAGAAATCAGAAAAAGATATTGATCTAAAATCAATAGGAACCAGAAGCAAGGGTAACTGTATCAAAACCAATAGCCAGATTTTTGGAGTTTTGCAAAAGTGAGGAGGTTTATCATTGTCAATACATTTTTAGTTTTAAATTTGTTGGTTTATTATTATTTATTTCTAAATAAAGGGATTGATTTTATAAATTTGGAAATATCTGTGTTTGTTTTATTTTATATACAGATTCTTTTTTATATTAAAAGTCAGCGATGTATTTATTTCTTGCCTAATACAAAGTCCCTTAGGTTTGTCTGTGAAGGTTACACAAACACATATTTTCAATTCTAGGGGTCATGGCGCCAAAAACTTTTATAACCCCTATGATAATATTATAGCCCTGTGCTGCCACCAATGGGTCATCCAGTTTCCTTGTTGGTCTATCTGCAGTACACCCTTAAGGCACTTCTGCCCTATGGGTCCTGTTAACTAGACTAAGCCATTTTAAGAAAATTCTGTCCAATCTAGCAACAGCTGGCAAAGAATTCAGTTGGGAAAGCAGGTCCTCCCAATGAACAATTCCTTTGCAACTGTCCCAATTTTCCTTTCTGGAAGTATCAATGACCGATTGCTTTCCTTTCTAAGGAGAGGTCTTACTGAACACACACACACCTGCATATACATATGCAATGAATTGTGGCTATTCCAAAATTGCTCTCTAGAAGACCATGACATCCGCTGACCGAGTTAAGGAGATGTTCCTACCTGTGCAAAGTAGCCAAAGTGCAAAAACCATTGTGTTGAAGGCACAGTGGGAAACGAAGACTGTTTCCGTGATGGGTAAATCATGAGTACAGAATGCTATTGTCTATTCCTGCTATCCAAAAAAGGTGGCTTGTATTGATGAGGCAAACTAGCAGTAGAGATAGATCCTTTGCAGCATTATCTTTGTTGAGTAGGAATCTCTCATCAGATTCTGTAGCGTGTCTCCAGAATGTTTTTTTTTTAATCACATCACCCTCATGTTGTCACCAAAAGAGAGCTTTAGTCACCCAGGAGAAGGGAAACATGAAGCTGGCATATGAATCATGGCTCAGTGATTAAAAACACTGAGCTTATCAGATGGAAAGCTGACAGCACAGGTTTGAGATCAAGCACCACACGGCTGGGTGAGCTCCCGTTACTTGCCTCAGCTCCTGCTAATCTGGTAGTTCAAAACCATGTGAAATGTGAGTAGATAAATAGATACCACTTTGGTAGGAAAGTAACAGCATTTTGTCATGCTGGCCATATAATCATGGCTTATAGTCATGCTGGCCGTATAATCATGGAAGCGTCTTTGGACAATGCTGGCTCCCTTGGCTAAGAAACAGAGATGAGCACCATCCCCTAGAATTGGACACGACTGGACGTGGGAAGCCTTTACCTTTTTAATCCCACCCTGAAAGTTTTCTGATTTAATCAGAATTACTGTATAGGGTACTTACCAACAAGAGTTTTCCAAACTGGGAGATCAGGGCTATTCAACTCAATTAGATGCTTTAAAACTTCTGTATGGAAGTTCAGTGCAGCCAAATGTATTATGTTATTTCCTTCACCGTCTTTTTTTAGCCAGTTGGCTTTAAGAGAAAACAAATACTTCATACTATCTAGTGCTCCAGATACAGCTGCAAGCAAAAGTGGTGTGGAATGATATCTATTGATAGAAAAAGAACAAAATACTGTGGTATGAAACAAACTGAACCAAATCTAAAGAAATACAGTGGCTTTTATTTCATGTACAGTACTTGATTTAGGACTAGTCGCTTAACAATCATTCAAAATTATGATGGACTCCCCCAAAGATACTTATGACCCAGTTCTGAAGTTCCTGGTCACAGGAACACTTGTTGGGCACAGGGCAACTGGCCTGCATTTACGGCCATTTGCAGTGTCCGCCAATCATGTGACTGCATTTTACCACGTTTTTGCTGAAAACTATTATTTACAAATATGCCCCATAGTGAACAATGGCATCGCTTTGTGGCCACCAGCAAAAAAGTTTGCAAAAACAGGTCTGGTCATGTAGTGACTCACTTTTATGACCACCATGACTTAGAACTGTCACAAGCAAGCTCCATTGCACTCATTAAGTTGAGGACTACCTATACATCATCAATCTAAAAAACTCAATGGAAGTCTAAGTAAACAAATTAAACTTACACGGCACATTACTCTAGGCCACTGAGACTAACTATCAGATGAGACTCACTTTTCTGGGGAACTATACTAAGACTCAAGGACAAGTAACACTTAGTTCCAGGGTTAGGGTTATGGTTAAATTGAGCTAAATTGTTAGCCTCCTTACAGAAATTTCTGTAAGGAGGCTAGCAGAATTTCATATCCTTTTTTTAAAAAAAAAGTCTGTTTTTTAATTTCTGTTCTAATAATATTACATTCCCCTCTGCTGATCTTTCCTAGGATTTATTATTAAATCAAGGTGGCAAGCTAGATAAAATTTGCACACACTAAGACATGGGAAATTGATTCAGGAGTGACCTTATCTGACAAAACACATTGGTGCTAGCACAGAAGATCTATGCATATACAGATAATCCTTGATTTACGAGCACAGTTGAGCCCCAAATTTATGTTGCTAAGTGAGACAATAGTTAAGTGAACTTTGCCCTGCTTTACAACCTTTCTTGCCTCAGTTGTTAAGTGAATCACTGCAACTGTTCAGTTAGTAACACGGTTGTTAAGTGATTTCCCCATTGACTTTGTTTGTCAGAAGGTCTGACAAAAGGTAATCACATGATCCTGGGACATTGCGACCATCATAAATATGATCCAGTTGCCAAGTACCTGGATCACGTGGCCATGGGGATGCTGCAATGGTCATAAGTCACTTTTTTCAGTGCCTTGGTAACTTCAAACGGTCACTAAACAAACTGTTATAAGTCAAGGACTACCTGTATAAGCATATGTATTCATTGACTGGACCACATTCTACCCCCCCTCCCAGATTCCTTACTAGCATGCCTTAGATCAAGGGTCTCCAACCTTGGCAACTTTAAGACTTGTGGACTTCAACTCCCAGAATTCCTCAGCCGGCAAAGTTGCCAAGGTTGAGGACCCCTGCCTTAGATTGTTGTTCCATGTTTGAGGGCCAGTTGCCAAAATTCTTGCTTCCACCCTCTTCTCAAGTCTCTGTTCAGGCTTCCTTTCCACTGAAGCTCCACTCTGTAGCCAAGTCAGTGCAGGCAGAAGCTGACAACCACATCCAATTGCTGTATATAGCTGCCCAGAGTCACTTAATTGAGTTGGGTAGCTATAGAAATTGAATAAACAAACAAACAAACAAACAAATACCACAGGTCTTCTCACTCTGACCTGGCTTCACAGCAATCCAGAACCACCACCCCCTCATTCCAACCAACCACTTCTTCTTCATTCTCAACTCTACCAGCTTCCTAAACCCACCAAGCAACCTGTCTCTGGTCTCCCCCCCCCCAACCCCATATTCTTCCGGGACACCTGTTTCTGCTTACTCACAGAGATTGAGTTTCAGCCTCTATTAGCTCTGTGTTTTTTCGGTAGAGGACTGTGATGCAGGCCACGTTGTCATAATAGGCAGCAAAATGGATAGGCAACCATCCTCGATCATCGGGTATTTGGTAATCTGCTCTTAAAGCCAGAAGGAAATGGAGCGCTTCAAGGGAGCTGCACTGGGCTGCTAGGTGCAAAGCTGTGGGTCCCCACGCTGAGAGATGACAAGAGGCAAGAGTGACCACTGGCCTGGAGGAAGGAAAGCTAAAGCTCTGTAGAAGAGAAGGCTTGCGTGCTAGCTATGTATCTGTGCTCTGTTCCTCATTTGTTTTTTTGCGTAATTAACATTAAAGTTATGCTATCCAAAGCTGTATCTGTTATTATTGCTGCAGCTCTTGATGTCAGAAAAGCAACCTATGCAGACAAGCATAAAATGAACCGCATTCCGGCATTTAATAACTCCAAACAAAATAAACGGTGGGCCAATTATAAAAGACGCACATTTGGAAATTTATAACCTATGTGTTTTTAACCATCTCATAAAAGCGTAAGAACACTTTATGGCAGACTTTTCTAGCTGAAGGTTCCACTGGGCAAAATAGGGATGACGCTCCAAAAAATAGGCAGAAGGTGGGACCAGAACAAAACGGAGTCAACGTGGAATGGAGACAGATTGAAAACAAATTTTTGACTTCAATCCATTCATGTTAATTAAAGAGAGTGAATTTGAATTCATGAAATATATTTAATGATTTTCACTTTGCATTGCATAAAACAGAAGCTCTCAAGCTGCATTAGAGCTGTTGCAGCTCTGGCCCTATGGCTTTCTTTTTCCATTTTATCTTCTTCTTACATGTACACTTTGGAAACATCGACATTCACATGTATTCATGTGTACCTTAGGGCCTGATATCTTGCAGTTAAAATGCATGGATGACTAGCACCTTAATATGCACAAGCAAATGATCAATGTCAAGGTTAAGTATGTTTAGTTCTTACACAGCATTTCAAAGGGACAGCTGGGAATACATAACGTTCTTAAATTCTTTCCTTTGAAATAAATGGATTTGCATCAACGTGCTTCGTTTGGACGGATTGTACTCGGGATTTCTTGAAACAGGGAAGGAGGGAAACAGCGATCTCTTGTGAGTCCAGATAAAATTTTATCTTTCTTCAGTATTCCTTGACATTATAAACTTGCTCAAGTGCCCTTGTGTGTGTATTGTATTAATATACATATACAGTACATAGTACGTACATACATGTTCATGTTTTGTCCATGTATGGTTTATTTCAGTAGCCCACATCATCAGATTGTCCTGATTCCCCAACATCTGAGGTGGACCTTGTTAATTTGGGTCACATCCAAGCCAGCATGACTTTCTTAGTTCATGCCACTCGCATATTTGAGGTAGGCAGGTGAAACATTAAGGCAGGGGTCCTCAGCCTTGGCAACTTTAAGATTTGTGGACTTCAACCCCTAGCTGGCTGAGGAATTCTGGGAGTTGAAGTCCAAAAGTCTTAAAGTTGCCAAGGTTGAGGACCCCTGCATTAAGGAGTCTTTGCCCAAGGACCCCTACCGGTAAGGTACGGATCAAACCAGATTTAAATCTCAGTCTCCTGCATCAAAGGCAGCACTCTTAACTACTGTGCTATTAAGCACTATCCAGCTGGGGAAGTGGTTCCAACAGATCCCAAGAACAACATCAGAGCTCTCTGTCCAGAAGAATGCAGCATTAGGAGCAGCTAAGATCCTGCACAGAACCCTCAGACTCCCAGGCCTCTGTTAGACAACCTGAAATTGAGGAGGACACATACCACCCATAGGGATGAGAAGGGAATGTTTTCTTTTTTTAAAAATATATACGTACTAGAATAGAAAAGGCAATCAGATGTGATAGCAAGAGAAATAGCTATGAACATTTGCATTTGATATCAAGATGGATCTAGTGCAACTTATCTCACTTTATTTTCAGCGGGTGCCAGTTACGCTAATTTTTTTAATGCAATTCAAAAACATAAATTACTTTCAATATCATGTCCTAACTGTATGGTATTTTTTTAAAATCTTAGAAGTCATTTCTCTTTTTTAAGTTGGATCTCAAAAAAGGAGGCTATGTGACTGGAGAAGGTGAGAAGTTTGTATGCAGGGCAGGAGCATGGTAATCATTACCAACATGCCACATCAAAGGGTACATTCTGTACTGCTACTTAAGAAAGAAGCATTATACCCAGTGGTGGGATTCAGCCGGTTCGCACCAGTTCGGCAGAACCAGTAGCTAATTTTTTGTTGCCCAGGCCCAGAATGGACTTCCGGACGCGGCATCCACACAGAGAACCGGTTGTTTACATATTTGAATCCCACCACTGACTATACCACTATTCCATGATTCTCCTCTTAACACACGTTTCCACAAAATGGAAGAAACTGCAAGAGTACAAAGGAAAATCTGCAAATGGGAGATGATTACCAGCATCTTCTGTTAAAAAAAAAGTCAGTGTTTGAAATAAGGCAATTTTGTACACAAAAATGTGTGCAAATATCCTTAATAAATATGATGTTAATCCTGGGTTTATTTACAACTCACAACTTCTTTCTCCAATCGTGACATCCTTTTCTATGAAGGCAGGTCTTCCTGAAAATAAAAAATAAATCACTTTCAGGTCACAGTTATAATTTGTACAGGGAGCCCTTGACTTACAATCACTCATTTAGTGACCGTTTGAATTCATAACAGCACTGAAACAAATGACTTATGACCAATTTTCACATATTGCAGTGTTCCTGTGGTCACGTGATCAAAATCCAGATGTTTGGTAGCTGGCTCTTAAGACAGCTGCAGTGTCCCGGAGGTCATGTGATCACCTTTTGCGACCTTCTGACAAGCAAAGTCAATGGGAAAGCCTGATTCACTTAACAATCGTGTTACTAACTTAACAACTGCAGTGATTTACTTAACAACTGTGGCAAGAAAGGTCATAAAATGGGGCAACAACTGTCTTGCTTAGCAACAGAAATTTGGGAGTCATTTGTGGTTATACGTCAAGGACTATCTATGTATCTATGTATCTATGTATCTATGTATCTATGTATCTATGTATCTATGTATCTATGTATCTATGTATCTATGTATCTAGCTAGCTAGCTAGCTAGCTATAATATGATAAAAGCAAATCACATTTAGCTACAATGTCATTTTGACTTAGTATTACATACAATCACAATAATCTCAATTATTCAGAATTTTTAGGGCTTTCACAAAATGCTATAAACTTCACTTTAAATTAGTTTGCCCCTCCAGCTGGTTCTTGAGTAAAACTGATTTTTGAAATAATTTTTCACATAACGTTGAATTTGCATGCATGAATGCTCCTGCAATGCTTCCAACTATTGGAAGACCTCTGTCTCATTACTGCTAAACAGTATTGATCATAAAATGGGATAGCTGCTAAAGCTTTGTTTTATATAAAAAGAGGATAATAAATTTATAACATACCACTTTTTGCCTCTGGTCTTTGGAAACGTTTTCCTGGAAAAAAAAACCAACCCAAAATTATGTTGATATTGTCTTTGTTACTGTATTTTTATATGATAGTTAGCCTTATCATATGACAATTAATAAATAATAAATTAATAACAGATATAGCACACATAAAAAGATAACCTCTAAACATTTACTACTCATTACTAGGTAAAGATTGTGGAATGACAATGTTAGGGTGATTTAATAGGTGAGGATTAAGTGACTACTGTGTATGCCTTGCAGTTTTAATCTCATTTTTTTTAAAAAAAAGTTTACAGTGTCCCAGTTCATATATTCAGCTAGGCTATAATGTGCTTTGACTTTGGCTTAGCCCTTACCTTGAAGCTTAGTCTTGAATGAGTTTACTCAACAAACTATGTTTATCAAATCCTGACAAAGCATGCTCTGTGAACCCAACCACTGAAGCAAACATTCAAACCTTGGGTTCTTAATTAGTCTGTAGATAAAAACTGAAAAAACAACATGCCACGTTGGATAAATTGCCCTAATTAGATGACAGAATATTGAGGACAAATGTTGAGCACAGATATTGAATGTGAATTACACATCGATAAGTTATGAAATCTATAGAAGGAGCAAAACAGGATCTCATACGTTTTGGAAAATAAAACAAATGACACCCCAAGAAATGAATACTTTGCAGAATATCCATATTCATTTCTTTTTATATATACGTATATATAGTTTCTAAATTCAGACTTTTAGTGTTTCATATAAATGGGAAGGAGTAGAACTCCGACACTCCCAAGTTGTTGGCAGCATCTACTCTTTCTTACCTTGGCTCACTGGAATAGAACGCTTTTGATTAATAGTTAGATGCAATTTAACCACCTGAGCTATAATTGCCACACGGTTGTAAATAGCGGCATGATGGATATATGCATAACCATTGTCATCTGTAATAGCAAGACTGTTGATGGAGGTCCTGCGGCAGAAGGTAAGGAAGATGGCAGCCAGTCCTCTATCAGCAGCAGATTTCATGCCAAAAGACAGGCTCTAAAACCACAGAAATGAAAACAGTGAAGGTCGCTCACTCTATTTGTGCTTTCAGTTATGATTCCCTCTTGGTTTCAAGATAAGATAACCTTTCTTGTCATTTTTTTTACTGCGGGCACAACGGCAGACATCAAAAATAAGATTTAGTTGCCCGGTCTCAAAGTGAAACACACACGTGACACACACCAAAACATACTATGTACAACATATGTATAGACCCACACTCCTACATATACACAACAAATAAATATTAAATACTGTCCATCTTGAATATATAACGGAAGGAGGAAGCTTGAGAGTTCGCAAGGTTAATGCTGTATGGAATGAAACTCTGGCTGAATCTGGATGTTCTGCTTCGGATACCACAAAACCTCCTCCCAGAAGGTAACAAGGAAAACAGGTCGTGAAGAGGATGTATAGTGTCCCAGATAATCTTATGGACCCTGCTCAAGCTCCACTTCTGTGCTATGTCCTGGATGGGAGGGAGGGAAGGAACTGCCAATGATCTTTTCGACCATTCTCACCACTCTCTGCACCGCCTTCCTGTCTGAAGCAGTGATGCTTCCAAACTCTAGCCTTGGGGGGGGGGGCGAATGTAGTTTAAGATGTAATTGTTATGATAATAATAAGTAGTTTGAGAAAGCAGAAGAGAAGAGAAAAAAAACTGGATAAAATCACAAAATACAAAGATCTGCAAATAGAAGTTGAATGACTGTGGCAAAAGAAAGTAAAGGTAGCATCAGTAATAGGTGCCGTGGGGGCAATCCTAAAACAACTGGAACACCACTTGAACAATATTGAAATTGACAAAATCACCATCTGTCAATTGCAAAAGGCAGTTCTACTTGGAACAGCTTCCCTTCTGCCATGATACCTTTAACACCTGCTGCCTATTTCAGGTCCTTGGGAAGAACTAAGTGGATTAAAAAAAAATGCCACCCACTCTAAATATCTGGCTCATTGTGCAGCCAACCATTGTATAATAATATATTTCGTTTCTTTTTTTTTCCTGCTGTATTTTTTCACTTTTAAAGCCCTTTTTATATGTTACTTTTTTTCTTTGAGAATGTATTTGTGTTATAATCATGCCGGTATTTTGTTTCTTTCTTTTTTTCTTTTCTGTTATTATTTTGAAAGCAATATAAAGTAAAAAGATGTAATTGTGATGCTGAATTGTATTTAAAAAGTATGAATCTTGATATTTATAAAAGAATTACTGGCTCTGTTGAATCAGGGTTTCAGCAAAGAGAATTATTCTATATAGCTGGAAACAAATCTACAGACCTGATATTAAAAATTAGATTAATGGAATGTGTTATCAACTGATGAAATTATTTATATTCTAAAAATGATATGGCAGTTGGAGGGAATTCTGGTAGATGTAGAAGGAAATTCTCCTACAGGTCTCACACACTGCCCTCCTCCAGTCCTCAAGAGAAAATTATTTTCTGAATATGAAACTGGCCACTGGTAGTTTTCTTTTCAAATCTAAGCAGTATCTTTACTGGAAGATGTTTGCTATTACATCACAGAAAGAAAGATTTGAATTCTCCTCTAGCATATGTACACATCTATTAATTATCTACCTCAGTGGTGGCGAACCTACGGCACGGGTGCCAGAGGCAGCACTCAGAGCCCTCTCTGTGGGCACGTGTGCCATCGTCCCAGTCCTAGGTCTTCAGCTGGGTTTTATAAAACCTTTTCACTTTAGGCCTCCGCCGCCGTGTGCAAAAAAAAAAAAAAGGTTCAATCAGTCAATTTCAACTTCTAGCAGGAAAAAAAAAGGTCTTGCAAAGTTGGAATTGATTGAACTTTTTAGTCCCACCCAGTCTGCCGTTACTACCGCAGCCACGCCTACCCAATGGGCCACACCCATCCAATAGGCCACACCTAACCAATGGGCCACATCCAGCCAATGGGCCACACCCACCCGGCACTCGATGATGCATAAGTGGGTTTTGGGTTGCAGTTTGGGCACTCAGTCTCTAAAAGGTTCGCCATCATTGATCTACCTCAATTCCTAAATGAAACTAATTCGTTGTTTTTTTTAAAAAAAACAAACAAACCAGGAGTTTAATTTCAAAGACCACTTTAACATTGTCTACTTTGGCCCTCCAGTGCATACCTTGCTCAAAAATGAAACAGTAAGAAACCAGGATGCAAATTCATCACTTGAAAAGTGCAATGTGTGGATGGGTTATCACAAATAAACCAACAGAGTCATTTGCAAAACTGCATTGGGCTCTTGCAAGTCTAAGAGTTTTGCGCCAAAATTATGAACCCCTTTATTATTATTATTATTATTATTATTATTATTATTATTATTATTATTATTATTATTATTATTATTATTATTATTATTATTATTATTGATCATCACACAGTCAGCCAGATGTTCAGACTGGATTTGGCATTTTGTTTACCTATCGAGTCCTTACCAAGGACCTGGGATAGGCAGATGTGGATGTTTGATGGTATTACAGATATTGTCGCAGGATGGAAGCAGTTCCTAGTAAGGCCGCCTTTTGCAATTGACTAATGGCGAATTTGTCAATGCCAATGGTGTTCAAGTGGTGCTCCAGTTGTTTTGGGATTGCACCCAAGGCGCCTATTACTATTGGTACTACCCTTGCTTGCTTTTGCCACAATCTTTCTATTTCTATTTGTAGGTCTTTGTATTTTGTTATCTTCTCCAGTTCTTTCTCATCTATTCTGCTGTCTCCAGGCACTGCCACGTCCACTATCCAGATTTTTTTGTCTTTCTTATCGACAAATGTTAAGTCCGGGGTGTTATGTTGCAGGTGCTTGTCTGTTTGAATTCTGAAGTCCCAGAGCAGTTTAATTTTATCATTTTCTATGACTTTCTCTATTTTATGATCCCACCAGTTTTTGCTTACAGGCAAATGATATTTCTTGCAGATCTTCCAATGCACCATTGTTGCTACTTATTATTATTATTGTTATTATTGTTATTATTGTTATTATTATTGTTGTTGTTGTTGTTATTATTATTATTATTATTATTATTATTATTATTGCTATTTTACAGCTGTTGAACTGTAGAAGCCCTGTTCTGTATGGAGGTTAAATACAAAGTCAAGGAACAGAAAGGAAAAGCATTAGCAGAAAGGGTACAGAAGTTGTGTTTGAAGGACAGTAATAAAGATTAGTTTGTTTTGGTGATTAATACATCTGCTTAGAGATAATTGTCATAGCAATAATAATATAAATACAGACTTTGACAGATTTGTTCTCTAGAATATTCAAACCCTTAAAACATACCTTACATTTAATAGCTTTCTTATAGCCAAATCTTTTCTTGAATTGATCCATTGCTTGCATGTCAGTTAATGGAAGCCTTTTTGGTTTAAGGATGCTTATTATTTCATTGATAGCTCCCCACCACTGACTCTTAAAAAGCATATAAAAAGCTTCAAGCTCAATGCCAATTACGTAATATCTGTTTTAAAAAAAAAGAAGCCACATTACGTTAATAATCAAATATTTTAATGGATCATATATTTAACAAATGCTTTTGGAAGGAATCTGCACTAGTGGTAATCTTTCAACCGAGCATAATTGATATTCATTAGTCCTAAATAAAGCTATTTCTACTTCATCTCTGACAGTTAAATTGGACTGAAATCTAGCAGTCTCCAATACTTGGATGGCAGTGTGACTGGCTACAAGTTGTGTATATATTTAATTAATTCAATTCAATCACCTGACCAAACCTAATGCCCTCCAGATTTTTTAGACTACAGCTTTGTACCATTAACTTTGTAGATGTTTTAATTAGTGAGTTTTAATTAAACCAAGCCATTTGGAAGCCACCTATTTAGGGAAAGCTGATTCATATACCTCCAGTGAAGGAGAGGTGACATACATATCTATATCTATATAAATAAAAATGTAAATGTTCGTTTGTTCAAAATCTTAAAGCTCTGAAAGTTCTTCACTGATTGCTTTGAAATTTTGACACAACATTGCATTCGAATACGCACGTGTTTTTATATACCTATTATATAGATGTCACACCTGTGACAGTAAAAACATGCTTTTTTTGAAAAACAGCGCCATCTGTTGGACGTAAAAGCAACACACGCTAACCAGACTGAGCCACAGCAACGCATGGCCGGGTACAGCTAGTACTAGAATAGAATTATATTTTAGTTTATCTCATCTTCCCTTCCTTAACAGACTATGCGGTTCGCCATCACAGTATTTTAACTTGATAAATTATAACTCTTACTAAATTCAGAGAGAAGAATTCAAAGTCACTCAGTAAATCTTATGGCTTGTGAGAAATTTTAATTTACATCTCCTAGTCAAACTCCATATCACGATGGCTTTGTAGAGAGACTCTATGGCAGGGGTGTCAAACTCACAACGTCATGTGATGTGTCGTGACGTATCGTGACTTTTTCCCCTTTGCCCGCAATGGGGTGGGTGCGGTTTTGGCGTGAGGCATCCAGCCTGCGGGCCGGCAATTTGACACCCCTGCTCTATAGGGCTGTGTGTGTTTGAATTAATTAATTAATTAATAGGGAAATTCTGTTTTCTGTTTAACATTTCTGATTGCTTGTCAGCATTTATAATAATTTCTGCATTGTTACTTACAAGTAGTCCTCAAATTACAGCCATAATGGAGCCTGACCATCATGGTTATAAGTTGTGACAGTTGTAAATCAAGTCACTCACATAACTGACATGATTTTATAACCTTGTTTGCAGTGGTTGCTAAGCAAACACCACGGTCCTTAAGCATACACTGCAGTTGTTAAGCAAAGCAATGGTTTGCTATAGGCTGGGTTTTGTTTTATGGAAAACCAGAAGTAAATGCTGGGTTTTGCCAGATCCATTGTAAAATGTAGTCTCATGATGGTAGGATGCTGCAAATGGCTGTAAATGTGGGCTGTGAGTGACCAAAATGCGATTACATGACCTCCAGGGGAGGGGCGGCCATTGGAAATTCAAAACCAGGACCCAGATTGTTGGGGACAATATGCTGACTCTGTAAAGCACTACAAAGCGGTATATAAGACTAAGTGCTATTACTATTACAATTTGAGTACCTAAAGGACTCAAAATGTTTCAGCTACTTTGAACTTAATCTAGTGAATTTTCTCAATGAATGGAAATATTTTTGCACGCTCTTTACCTTTTGCCATCAAAATCCATTACTGGTATCGAATAATGTTCTCTGTAGGGGGCATCTGGGTCCAGCAGTTGAGTAAGATGATTTATTGCACAGGTGTGCATTTCATCATAGGCAGCCTATATAACAAGAACATGCTAAATATATCTGATGACATTTGCAAATTTGTAAATTTACCACAAATTTTCTGTTATCGTAAATATTTTACCTTTGCAACATATTTCCATGTTTTCCTCTGTTCTATAGAGGAACAGGGGGAGAGCCTTCTCTGTGGCAGCTCCTGCCCTCTGGAATGACCTACCCCCCGACCTACGTACAGTTGCGGACCTGCACCTTTTTCGCCGAGCCCTGAAGGCCCATCTATTCCGTGTGGCCGGCCTGGCGTAGTTTGATTATGTTTTAGTGGGGGTTTTGTATGGGGTGTTTTTAGAACAGGCCTGTTATTTAATTTGATTTTAGAACAGAAACTTGTGTATATTTATCGTGGTTTTTAGTATCGCCTGTTCATCGCCCTGAGTCCCGTAAGGGAGATAGGGCGGTATATAAATTTAATAAATAATAATAATAATAATAATAACATCCCATATAGTATTATAATTTGCATGCTGATATATATAGAGAATTTATAATAAACAAAAGGAGACAGTTAACAAGAAAAATATATTCTTGCATGTATGATAATTTTGGCTAATTATGTTTCCATTACAGAAAGTCATTACAGAAATCTGGATCTGAAAGTATTCTGTGCTGCTACTTTTATATAAGTACCCAATGAAGCTGATTTCCAGAACTCTCAAGTTATGAAGCAGAGCCTTCAAATTAAATACTACTTAACCTTACAACTGAACTCAAATAAGCTTCTGCCCACAATTGAGATAGTAATTCTCTTTCCCTTTCCCTCTCCCTCTCTCTCCCTCTCCTTTCCCTCCCCCCATCCATCCCCCCATCCATCTCTGTGATAGACAGAATAACTAGTGCAGTTGTTTTTGTTCCTTAAAAAAAACCAACAGCTTGATACCTTAACCTCTTTGGAAACTTCTTCAACTGAAGGCGTCCCAACATCAAATTCAATGCCACCATGGAGATGGAAATACTGATTCTGGGCATACAAAAAATGTTGGCATTTGAAATCTGTTCCTAGCATAAATGGGGGTAATTCACGTTCGGTTTTAACTTTGTCATCTATAAAAAGGAAAAACAGAGTTTGATTCAGAATGATGACTGTCACTATTGATCAATCCGTGTTGGCAATTTTTTAAGAAAGGAATTACACTTTCCAGATAACTTCTAGAAACTACAGTTTTCAATATTTTCATCAAACGAAGAGGACTGCTTCTTTGGCAAATTAATTATTGCTATAACAATAAAGAAAGAAAAAGCTACTGAATATATGTAAATGTGTGTTTGCATTTTTAAATTACATTGTATTCAAATAAAACCAATAACCGAATTTTCAAATGAAAGGAGTTCTGGAACATGGCCCCCAAAAGTCAATTTGCTTGGAAAATGAATAAAAATCACATTTATGGTCCCAAACATATTTTATTTAAGTTACCCATATCTATACAAATAAACTTTTTTTAAAAAAACTTTTTAAATGGCTACTCAGAGAATTAATGAGTTTATAATGAAGGACATATATTTTAGGGACAATAAATGCAAGCATTTAAAAGGAACTTGCAGTATTTAAAGTTCTTTTGCGATTCACTGAGATTCGTAGAACTGGTACACAACTGAAAAAAGGCATAACAGTAAAGAAGAATCAACTGGTCAGTATAAAATAATCCATTAATGTTAATATTAAGAATAAACAATGAAAAAAAACCATTTATCCACAACTGTAAAAATGTCTGTTAGCTTCTGATATAGGTTTTCATTCTACTTATTTTTTCATTCAGTTTTTCAATTTTTCTCCCCTAGCTGGTCAGCTTTTGTAGCTAATGAGTTTCCTCGGTGCTGTTTGGGTTGCTTTGGGGGGTTCCTAATATCTTGGGGTTCTTTTTAAAAAACCTGCCAAACCCGCATCCTTTTAAGTACCTCTGTTATACACCCATGCTTTCAGAAAATAAAAAGACCAAATGGGCTTTGTCACTTTTCTCCTCTCTTGGCAGGTTTTTATTTGAGGCAGATGAAAAAAAGAACTTATTGGCACCAGATCACTGAGAAAATTCTTTCATGGTCAACACTACTTTATTTTTAAACCAAATATTAAACGTTTTATAGTATCAATTGGCGGGCAACACAGTGGGACGTGAGACGTTGCATATACAGTAACTAATGGCTTATAGCAATCCTGCAAACTTTACCATTGATAGTGCATGTCGAAAGTGGTATGCCCCTCAAGTCACTCTCTTGGGTTTTCCAGACCAAATAAAGAGCATATCACTTTTGACAAGCAATACAAATGGTGACATTTGCAGGACTGCTATAAGCCATTATGTCTCAACCCAACCGTTCAGTCTGTAAAAAGAGGTATGAGAATTAATTATATGATTCTTATATAGTACCTGTTCAGCCTACCAGTGTTGCAAAATAGGACAAGGCCTCTGGATCACAGTCTAGAGCAGACATGTCAAACTCACGACATCACGTGACGTCGCGCAATGTATCGGGACAGTTTTGCCATTGCTGGCAATGGGGTGGGTGCGGCTTCTGCGTGATGTGTCCGGCCCGGGGGCCGGCACTTGGACACCCCTGGTCTTGAGCCCCCAAACCAAGGAGGAACCCAGATGACTTTTCAGAGACTAGCTTGTAAAAGCAACATCATCCAATACATACAAGATCAACAACTGTGCTGTATGCTGAGTTCTGACAGGACTGGGGTTATTTTTTTCTACAGCCTCATTTCTTGTCTTCAGGCAGATGAAAAATCTAACCAGTTTCTGGGAGGTGTGTGGAAGGCAAAACTGTTTAAAATGTAGTATCACTACAAGTGATAAAGGGAATTCCAGTGTTATAGCTGTTATGCCTTTCTCCTCATTTCGGCACTTACTTATTGAGGCCTCAATAGTTTTTCTTTTTCTTTTTCTTTAAAAAACAACCCTGTTCACCTGGCCTATCTAGACAGAGAATAGACTAGACGAGGGGTAGGCAACCTTGGCTCTTTTATGACTCGTGGACTTCAACTCCCAGAATTCTGGGAGTTGAAGTCCACGAGTCATAAAAGAGCCAAGGTTGCCTACCCCTGGACTAGACTCTAGTCACAAAGATGCTTCTTTCCAAAAGGCAACTGGGCTTTCTTGCTTTTTTTCTTTTTTCTTTTCTTTGAAAATGTTTCATTTCTTATCCAAGAAGCTTCAGTTAGAACTGAAGAAGCTTCTTGGATGAGAAGCAAAATGTTTTCAAAGAAAAAAAAAAAGAAAAAGAAAAAAACGTCAACCTAGCTGTCTTTTGGGGGAAAAAAAGCACTTTTGGGACAACCGTCTGGATGATTGAGAATCTCCATAGACTAGACTCTAGTCTACTCAAATCTGTTTTTGTGGCATGAACAATTGTGTTTGTCATTTGCAATTGTAACGGTACTACCCAGTTTTTTCATCCCAGAGATACCAGTTTCAATGGCTTTTATTGTCTGACTAACTAAGAAATCTCTTTCAACAAACACAGCATACTCTTACCTGAATAGGGCTGAAGAAGCCGGCTTAAATTTGGAACTTTATTTTTTCTCTTTAAATTAATGATAAATGGGATGAGAAAGCATATCAGCTTCATGTATGCTATGTTCTTTTGAATGTCTTCTTTTTTTTCTAGATGCTTTTTCACAAGTTTGAGCTGAAGGGTGAGCCTCTGCTGTAGTCTCTGGTATGAAAAAGCATCGAGGTGGTCCTCAGTCATTCTAATTGCATTGGTGAGGTTGTACGCTGCATCAAACAGGAACACGTCTTCATACTGTTGAATCTTTGTAGTGGCAAATGTCAGCTTAAGTATTATATGGTCTGCAAACTGCATAAAGAACATTTTTTCTTCTATGCTGTTAGGATTGTAAGTTGGATCTTCATTCATGTTTTCATCATAGATTCCTCGGAATTCTGGTTCTTTTGTAATATCTATTAGACCTATACCATATACATACACATATAAGTTCTATACATATATTAAAAGATAAACATATTAAAAGATAAACATATTAAAATATAGATATATCCTACAGGCTGGAAACATGCGGAAGAGGCCTTCATCCTATAGTGGGTAGACAATGGCTAAAATGATGATGATATATCCATCTTGGGCCACCCTACACCACTGTTGTGCTGTTCCTGGCTTAAGTATAGATCTGTGCATGCAACCCTCTGTCAAACATCTTGTGTTCTCCAACATTCCTTGCATTACCTGCATTGTATTGTAGTGAGGCTTGGTGAATCTGAATGTGTAAGTGTGTAATGCTTAAGCAACTGTATTCAATACAGCTAAGAGATTAATAGGGGCTCTTTTTTGCCTTATATTTCCCTGATTCCTCCATTACTGCCTACATCCTGAAGTACCAATCAGTAAGAAGAGTACAGTATTTGGTGATCTGGGGCATGGGGGAAATAATAGATTGGGGACTTTATAGATTATTGCTATTAAGATGGCCTTGGGGCAGCCTTTCATTACTGACATAATTTTTAGTGACATTTGAGGGTGTTAAGGAAGGTTATCATTAAGGGATATGCCGGGGAACAGTGAATAGTAATGGATTAAAGTGTAGAACTTAGAAAGAAAGTGAGTTACAGCTTTGGAGTGTGGCAGTGAGTTGCTGAGCTGGGAAGAAAGAAGTTGGCATCTTGCAGTGGTAGTGGCCAAGGAGCCTGTCAGTGAGGTGAGAAAAAGTGAACAGGATCTGGCAGAGAAGTGCTGGGGGTGGGGGCAGGACTATGTTTGAAGAAAAGAACTATGTTGAATGGAGATAAAGTACCTACTGAAAAAGACTGCAAAAAGAAGTAAATGGCCTTGAGAAGAGAAACTTTGGTAGCTCAAATATGAACTTCCTGTAAAGGAGTCTGAGAGATGGTGCTCATCAGATGAGGTAACAGGAACAAACAGTGGAGTAGCAAGGGATACAAGGGAGTGTAGAGTTCTGGGAAGCATCACTGCTGGACTCGCACAATAGTGTGCTGCTTTTCCAGAAGCAGAGCTCATCAGGCTGGGAGGGGTCAGTAATGGATGAGTCTAGGCCAGGGGTAGGGAACCTTGGCTCTTTTATGACTTGTGGACTTCAATACCCAGAATTCCTGAACCAGCCATGCTGACTCAGGAATTCTGGGAGTTGAAGTCCACAAGTCATAAAAGAGCCATGGTTGCCTACCCCTGGTCTAGGCAATGGGGGTCTGGTCTGACTGCCACCACAAGTCCTGCTGGAAGGAGCTTGTGACTGCAAAGGACATTGAACAATTGCCTGGGACTAGGTACTCAACCTTTTGGTTGGTTTTGGGCACTCAGGGATTTGGTTAAGCTTGGCTATTTGGGGAAGAGATGGGGAGTGACATAGAGTGGCACCTCTGGAATGGGAGAACTAGGATAACAATCTTTTCAATGACTGCTCTGGGTCCTATATGTGTTTCACTTAGATATACATTTGCAAGCAGCCACGAGTGATGGAAGCTTCATGATATGTATTCACAACATGCATATTTCAGATATGTACAGGTATTTTATGTGATACCGTTTCATCCTGATCATTACTTCCTATGTACATTGAACCACGTTTCATGCAGTGGTCAAAAACATGTGAACACAAAACTTACCAGCTTGACAGAACTCTGCAGCAGGCGTTTTTAATGTTTGGGGAACCCCGTCTTGATCAATATCCATGCTAGAGCGCCAGAGTTCAGAGAATCGTACCCTTTTTTCCTTGGGCATGTATACTCCATGCCACAGGGCTTTCAACATATAGTCAACCGCGATTAATATTTGTCCTATTCTTGTATCAAAATATCCCGGAGGGAGTGAACAGGAAGTGCTCTGATCATAATTGGCATCTAGACTGATAGAAGGGATTTGGTTCAGACAATAAATGCCCACAGCCAACTCTCTGATCATTTGATGAATTTCCCGACAGTCCAAATCTAAGCCTGGCTCCACTGGCATAAGTATAATCGCTATGGAAGTATTGATGCTTTTCATCTGACTCAGAAGTCCACTGGGAAGTTCTAATGGATGACGCATGTCGTCTTTGGATGCCAACCAGCTGCAGAACGAAGTGGTAAGTAATTCCTGAAGCTCACTTCGCTCGTACTTCTCAAAGAAGGCACTAGCATTCCTCTGTGCTGCCAGGTGGGCTAAGTAGGCTGCTTCATCTGCTTGCTCATTTCTAAGGGCTTGCTTCTTAATTGGTCTCAACATCCTTCAAAATTTTCCGTTCTGCTGTTTTGAAATGTAAATTATTTTGGGGTGAGAGGGTAAAGGAAGTTAAAAGTTAAAATTAAGCAATGTAAGATTTCCTGGAAGAAAAATATATGAAGGGTCCTTGGTGCTCTCTGAACTTGGTTGTTTTCTTGCAGACATTTCATTACCAAACTAGATAACATCATCAGAGTAGGGAGTGGGATTTACTCTCATTTTATATTGTTCTGTATGCCCTTTCCCTCTTATTTCTCCAATAGGACATTCATTATTTAGCTATAATGCCTGGAAACAACATTCTGTTTTTTACAAGATTTTTTTTATACTTTACTGTACTGAGATTTGAATCAGGTTCTGTCCTTTTTTAATTTATAGTTTATTAATGTATTTTTAGATTATTTGAATTAGTGACTAGCGTGGACATATTTTAATATGAACAGGAGCAAAAACCATAACACTTTACCTGTAATACTAAAGTTGAATATCTGAACTAGAAGGGAAATGATTTGAATAAAACCCATCTATAACAGAATACGAATAGAACCATTTTTTTTGTTTAGTGGGAGATAAACAGCACTTTAATATAGCCATTAAAATCAATGAACTTTTAGTACACTTTAATTATTTTTCTACCATTTTGTGACCAAATGATATTCTAGGGAAGTGAAACTATATGGATATTTATTTATTAATGGTGTGAGAGGCAGCCTACAGCTTTCTTGTTTTTTGTGACTTTTGGAATCTCTTGATTGTTCCACAAAAATTAACAATACATTGATTTAATTTTGCATTTGAAAAAAGAGAAAGCAATAATATAGGTGTGCAGTGAATGTTCAGGAAAGCCCCATTCCTCATTCACTTACAATCAACATTGTATGAGATTCAATATACTTCAAGATGACTGAGGCACAAATAGGGTGTGATTGGAGATGAAGTGATTACCCCCATCACAAGAAACAACTATATGAGTTGTTTTAAATCAGGGGTCTTCAAACTTAGCCACTTTAAGACTTGTGACTGAGGAATTCTGGGAGTTGAAGTCCACAAGTCATAAAAGGGCCAAGTTTGAAGACCCCTGCTTTAAATCAAGAAAAAACTTGGAAACCGTCTGAGAGAAGAAACGGAGCACCTTCTATCTCCTCAACATCGTCAGAATTGATTAGAATCCTCAGGGATCTAGAAGGACTGTCCAGAAAGACTGGAGACAGATGGATTTTTTTTTTTTAAAGAAAAATGACTATTTTTGAAAGGATAGGTTTTTTTTCTTTGTGTGTTTAAAGTCAGATTATGTTATCCCTGGTAATTGTACAAGCTCATTTCTTATGTTTTATGCATATTACAAGCTCTTCATTAGAAGACTAGCATTATTATTATTATTATTAGTATTATCTTATAATCTGAGTCTTTTATTTATCTTTGTATTTTTTTAAATGGAAGCTCCTGATAAATCAGTACCTGAGATTTGAATATCTTTTATGAGACTGGCTGACCTTCCAAAAAGGAAAGAGAGGAAGATGCAGTTGATTTTCCTTGCCTCATCTCCATAAGGCCAGGAGGTAGTGTTAAGAATTTATTTCATTTCTTTCTGGTTCTTTTTTTTTCTTTTCTTTTTTTCAGAAAGCAATACAGTTAACAATAGCAGGGATATTTCTAAGCAGACAGTTTGCAGTGCAACCAGTCAAAAGATGTGTGACTGCTTTATCTATGTCTTCTTCACTTATATAAGAAAAACAAGAAGTAGTACTGAGTTTTACAGAGCCAGTTTGGTATAGAGGTTTAGGAACCAAGCTACAAAGCAGGACGCTGTGAGTTTAAGTCCCGTTTTTGCCAGGAAAGACAGCTAGGTGACAATATGTCATATGAGCAATAATTTGAACTTAGTAAAATCAATGCAGGGCAAACTATTGCTTACTAGGTAAGCAAAAAAGTTTTGTCAGAAAAATTCTTGGACAAAAAAAGTGTAAAAGCATAGAAGATAAAAAGTTGAGGGGCTTTCCTAAATATGGAATGAAAACTTTGAGTGCAGATAACAAGTATTCTGATTTTCTAGCCACCTGTAGCTTAGATGTAGGACACAAAGCAGTGCCTCTTCAAAAAACTGTTACCATCAAACTGGCCCTCATATAAGAGAAGAAAGCTCTTTAGGTATTCCAGAAAGATGTCACTGGGTGTACACATTGCGCCAAGCTGTAGCCTGCTTGGTTTTGACAGAACATAATGCACGGATATAACCGATTTTAGTTTAATAAAACAGATGGCTTGAGGTGTGAATCTAGCCAGAAAATGAACCAGGATGACTGGGTAGCGATATACAAGCTGTAGAGGTCATGTGTATCCCTAACCAGTCATCCCTTCAGCCCTTGGTCTGATGGAAAATCGCCAAACACTTTTAGGTAGCATTCTTATTTCAGCCTGAGGGAAGGGAAGAGAGTGAAAAGGGAAACGTACTTTTTTTCGTGCTCTTTAAGCATCCTGACTGAAAAGAGAAGGCAGAAAAAGCAGTAAGCCACCTCTGATACCCACTAACCATTCAAAGGTTATCTCTCCCAAATCAGGGAATAGAACAGAAACCAGAAAAAAAAATTCTAATAGGTCTCTGGAAACTCAATCCCAGATAAGCAAGGTGACCGAAACACAAACCTATGCCTGTAAATCTATCAATAAGTGGGAGTCTTGCCTTTTGTCCCAGGACTAGAGAGCCTCCAGTTCACAGCCTTAGCTGTTACATGGTGAAGAAGGGAGTAGAAAGGAAAGGCTGTCACTATGGATACCATAGAACAGTAAAAGAATCCTACTATTGGTGAATTTACATCTTTCGGGAGCAAAGAGGGAGGGGGTCTCATCTCATGTTAAGCTTTTCCAGTAGTAGCACTTGGCCTAAGTAAGTTTTTTTAAAAAATATGGGCACCTTCAAGATGACTGAATAGATTGCTGCGAAGCTGGCATCACATGTTGATTGCTCATTGCTTTGTCTGGCAGAGATAAGAACTGCCTAGCGATCGCACTTAGTCAAAGACACTGGATGATAGAAGATGCATGTGATTTTTACACATTAAAATTTCATTTACAATCCAAGAAGGAAGAGCCAATAGTAAAAAAACTAACAGATTTAGAACTATCCATTAATAAACATTCTCTCAAAACAATAGCTGGGATTCTGAGGACTCTCCTGATGAATACTGGATATACAATGAAATATCAGAATAAAGATGACAAATGCTTTGCTCTTGGTAGTTTGAATCACTTGAGTACTTTCAAGTTTCTATTGTAGAACCTAAACAAGCAATGAAACTGATTTGATTAACATTTCTTTGAAGCAGCAGCCAATATATTACTTTAATAAATAAATCTGTGACAAAAAAACCTGTATAAAATTTATTGCAGGTAATTCAAATAGTTATGGCAAAACTATAACATGCTTTTTATTAGTTATTATTTCTTTAATTCTTACCTCAATGGGAAGTCCCTGCTCCTATGTATAACATTTTAAGAAATAATATAAAATCTCGGGTGCTTATTCCCAATTAAACGTTCAGAATCGTGGTCCTAATGTAACTGTATCCAAAGTCTTTGAAGTTTGGAATATATATATATATATATAATTGCAGTAAAAAACAAATAAATACGAACACCAGGATAATATCAAACTAGAAATCGTTTAATAAAACGCTGAGCTTTCGTCGGCCAGCACTACCGACATCATCAGAGCATAAGAGCAAGTCAATGGGAGTCCCCTTTTTATGATACCGGCCGGTTTTGCACATGGCTCCTGGACCTGGTCATCAGTCCATCCAACATCCTTAATTGTTTAACTTCTAGGAGGCACGCATTGGCTGTTCCCTTGGTGTTTTTCAAGACTGCTATTCCATTATCCACTTTCCTTCCTCCAATCCCTCCCCTCGTACATACACCGCTGTCTGTTATCCCACCACTGATTTCTAAAGCTGCTGTTCTCCCTTCCCCCTTTTTTTTGCCGATCGCTTTCTTTGTGTGTGTCCAATTATCTGCTTCCACCACATTGAGTCTCGGGCTTGCTGCTCTTTCCTCCCCCTTTTTCCTTTCAATAGTTTTCCTCATGTATCTGCAGTCATCCGCTGTATCTCCATTAGTTTTTAGAGTCGCTGCTCTCTCCTCCCCCTTTCTTTCAGTATTTGTTTTGTTCGTATGCCTCCAACTATCGCATTGTGCTAAACGCTCTAGTTCATTCCCTCTCCTCACCCCCATCTTCTCAGATCGTATCCGTTCTTTCTCTATAGGGCTGTCAGCAGGCTGTGTGTCTAACCCGGTCCTCCTGCTCTTTTGCCCTGTTGTTCCTGCGCGTGTGCGGGCGTTTCCAGAGTAGTCTGCCGAGCGTATTTGAATGTCTGTCCCGGGGGCTTCCGGCAGATATGTTCTTGTATTCGTTCCTCTGCTGGGGGGCGTTGCCCTACTCTGGGGGTGCTCCAGGGTATTTTGGGGACCTCCTTCCCGCTGTTCACTCCGATCTTCCTTTCTCTTATCCATCGTTCGTAGTCCTCGCATCTGCACCAACAAACCATCTGCAAAATGCACATTGGATTCTGCTCCCCCATTTAATAACTCTCTTGCTTTTTTTGCTCGTGTGCAAGCTCCCAAAGGGGGGTCTTCTGCTGGTCGTTCGCAGGTACTCATTGCAGGGTTGTCAGTGAGCTGTGGCACTATTTTCATCCCATCCTCTCCCAACTTTGTGGGGTGGGTTAAGTTGTGTATACCTAAGACATTTACGGGGTGCATTTTTTGTCCCCCTTTCTCTATTCCCCTTTCGGTATACACTGTTGATCTGTTGTTACTTTGACAGGTTGTTCTCTCTATTGCCATATTTCCCTGACCTTATGATGGGTGAGTAAATTGCTTTCGTTGGGATTCCTGGCGTTGTTTATCCCATGTTCTCAGCGTATGGTGTACTGGACAGAGTTCTACGTGGCGGTTTACGGAGTTCTCGTCGGAGAGCCAAGCCTCTTTAAGTAGGCGGCCTCCTTTGGTGGCATCCCTAGATAAAGTTTGTACATTAGCAAGATCAAACTTGTGACTAAAATTGGTCATGTGGGTCCACACCTGCGAGTGTTGTTCGCATCTTTTGACAGCTAGCGCGTGCTCATGCACTCTGGTTTTTAGCCTCTTAGAGGTCTCCCCAACATAGTTGCAGGGACAATCCTTGCATTTAATCCTGTATATTACTGACAATTTTTCTTCGTTGGGGAGCGGATCTTTGGGGTGCATGATTCTGGCGCGTAAAGTCTGGTCCGGTTTGTGGGCCACTTTTATATTAAGGGGAGCTAATAATCTAGCTGTTGCCTCTGATACATTGTTGATATATGGAAGGGGGATACGTATGGTTTGTGTTGTTGCCTTATCGGTTTGAAACTCTTCCCGGGGTCTGAGTGGTCTGCTATGACGCTTGATGAATTCCACTGGGTAACCGTTATACTTATAGGTCCGGAAAAGATGGTTTTTCCTCAGCTCTTGCCTTGGCTGTATTACAATGCGAGTCCATGCGTTTAAATAATGTCCTGACGCAACTTGCTTTATGGGCCACTGGGTGATTGCTTTTATAATGGAGGGTTCTGTTGGTGTGCGTTGGTTTCTGGTATACTCTTGTGTGTAAGGTCCCATCCGGCTGGCGGCTAACCAGCACATCCAAAAAGGCCAGGGATCCCTGACTCTCCTCCTCTGCTGTAAAACCAATGTCCGGATATACCGAGTTCAGTGTGTCCATGAAACTAACTCTGTCGCATCTCTTGATGATCGCAAACGTGTCATCAACATAACGGACCCAAAATTTAGATTGATACTTAGCCATTGCTATGGACTCCTGCCGTTGTAGGACCGCCTCCGCTATTATATTCAAGATGGGTGATCCCATTGGCATCCCTTTAATCTGTTCGTACATGGTCCCTTGAAAGGTAAAATACGTTTTCAGGCATAATTCTATCAGTTTACTGCATGGCTTTACCCAGGATTCGAATTTTTAACGTAATTAGAGAAATATATATATATATAATTATATATACTTATTCTCTTGAAGCTGTCTGAAGTCTTGTACATTTGTCTGATGCCCTTTCACTGGTATTTTCCATTTTTGCAATTCGAGAACCAAATTGCATGGCCCGTTTTGGCAAAACAGCAGAGGCCGTCAGACCCAGCTCAGCAGCCACTAGACGCAAGAGCAATTTTTCTCCGATCCCACGAGGCAGAGCCAAGTTTGCTTTTTCCCATACAGGAAGTGAGTTAAGAAATGACACAACCTCTTCATCGAGAAAGGGAAATCTGAAAGAGAAAATTATAGCAAGAAAAGTATAAAATCAAGTTTTAAAAAAACAAATGTAAACAAAGCTTTCTTTAATGAACCGGTTTGGTTAATTGTATATTTCAAAAAAAATGTCCATTTTTAATACGTTCATCTATAAAAACTCATTAGTGCAAAATTGTAGGCAGTTGCTGTCCTGAATTCTATGACAACTGTAATTAACTGTTCCCGTTAATTTCAATGCTTTAGTCCAGATCTACTTTGTATCTATTTACAGCATGCTGAAATATGGTAAATTTATTTATTTTAATTCTATAATCCCCAATCTCAACAAGTGCATTTTTTGTTTTCTTTCAATAAAAAAACCTCCTTAAGGACTCAGATAATAATAATAATAGTAAAGTTGGAAGGGACCTTGAAGGTCATCTAGTCCAACCCCCTGCTCAGGCAGGAAACCCTATACCATTTCGGACAAATGGCTGTCCAGTCTCTTCTTAAAAACTTCCAGTGTTGGAGCATTCACCGCTTCTGGAGGCAGGTTGTTCCACTGGTTAATTGTTCTCACTGTCAGGAAGTT
>NW_015386201.1:578856-615080 GCF_001527695.2 Protobothrops mucrosquamatus | reverse complement strand
CTATCTTGTCAAGTAGTAGGTTGTGATGTACTTTATCAAATGCCTTACTGAAGTCCAAGTAAATTATATCCACAGCATTCCTCTCATCCACTAATTTTGTCACTTGGTCAAAGAATGCAATAAGATTTGTCTGGCATGATCTATTTTTGACAAACCCATGTTGGCTTTTAGTAATGACTTTGTTTGCCTCTAGGTCATTTTGGTCTCAACATTCTTTTCCTAATGCTATTTCACAGAATAAGTGGAGAGTTTCTTGGATCTGACCCACTGAGATTATTTGCACACAGATAAGAAAATCAATGATAAAAATTATTAAATACTAGCTGTACCCGGCCACGCGTTGCTGTGGCTCAGTCTGGTTAAATGGAAAAGAAAGAGAAAGCGCACGTTTGTAATATGTTTAATTTCACAACATTGAAATGGAATTGTAAAATCGTAGCGCGTGTTGCTTTTACGTCCAACAGATGGTGCTGTTTTTCAAAAAAAGCATGTTTTTACCTGTCACAGGTGTGACATCTATATAACAGTAGGTATATAAAAACACGCACATATTCGAATGCAACGTTGTGTCAAAATTTCAAAGCAATCGGTGAAGAACTTTCAGAGATTTAAGATTTTGAACAAACGAACATTTACATTTTTATTTGTGTATAGAATTGTTCTATGTTCTTCCCCCACCCCAAGAGAGAAATGCATCATAGTTCATGTCTGTGAGAACTTCACAAACAAATCTCAAGGATCCATTCCAAACATTTTTTATCCTGATATGGCAATTATTAGTACTGAATTAATAGCTATTAACACTATTGAACTTTAGGATATTTACCAGGAGAATAGCGTATTACGCATGACAAAAAAGGACTTTTAAAAGTAGACTCTGCCTTCTTTTACTATAACATGTAAATTGTTTCTTCCATTTATCTATTACATATTTGCTGCCTTTATTCCTTATCATTATCTGAAGTTTAGTATGTCCAGTCAAGGACAGTCTTATCTGTTGCACACCTGTTTACCTGGCTTCTTTGCCATGATCTCCAATAACTCTATCATCTCGACCCAGATTCCTAGAAGAAATGCGACTTAGTTCCATTTTTAATTCTTCAATCAAACCAGCAAAACCACTTTTTTTGAAACAAACACGGTGTCTGGAATACCCTGCAAGTTGTTCATCTGCTCCAATTCCTGTAAGGACAATCTGTAATGAATATAGAAATACAACATGTAATGAGCAGAGATTACAGAATATTAACGCAGACATCAGCATTATATTCCAAATAAATCTAAAAGTAATTGACAATAGAGAATCCAATTTATACAAATGTTTTAACAAATGAAAATCTAGCCGTAGCCACAAGATGTAGCATGATTATATAAAACCTACAATGAAAAACATTTAGTTCCAAAACACAAAAAAGAAAAAAATGGTTATTAAATTATTTGTTTTTGAAGTCTGATCATCAAAAAATATAACAAAAGAAATTTAAATTGTAAATGTAAAAAGCAAATTATGCATAAGGCCCGAAACGGAGACTTTTTTTTGTTTCTCTGTCGCAATTTTCAATGCTAAAGTCAATGTAGCTACATGTATCTACTTCCTTGTATACTACAAACATTCCCTAAACCAGAGGTCCTCAATCTTGGCAACTTTAAGACTTGTGGACTTCAACTCCCAGAATTCCTCAGCCAGCAAAGTTGGAATTCTGGGAGTTGAAATCCACAAGTCTTAAAGTTGCCAAGGTTGAGGACCCCTGCCCTAAACCTCTTTCATCATTGGTAGCATTATTTTACTACAAAACACTCTCCATTTTACAGCTATGCATGTTGTATAAGTTGTGTGTGCAGGGTGAGTTTTAGTATATTGGAGATTGGTCCCATTAGACCCCAATGAGATGAGTCCCTATTAAGTAGCATTAGGCTGTAATACCAGTTATGGAGTTTAAACAGCTTTATGCAACTTTAATTGAAAAAAGGGAGAAGTTCAATAATTACGTACCTTTGCAGGACTTTTATATGGTCGAACGGCTCCCTGATTGGTAAGTAGACCCACTCCTCTGGAAGCAAACCACACGGCACAACCTATACTGTCATCCAAAACAGTATCCAGTGGATAAATTAAGTGTCTTATATGTTTCACTCTCATTGCTTTTAAATCCTCGAGCGTAACATTGATTTCCACAAAGTTCCAAGTTCTTAAAGGATTAATTATCTTCAATTCTTCTAATCCTGCCCTGCCAGTAATTCTATCAGGAGCATTAAAAGAAGGAGAAGAGTCACTGGTCACAGTATTCTTGACATTTAAAGATTCCTGACAAGGGGGAAATCGTTTCTTCTCTTTGCTGCATTTCTTAATGGAACTATTCGGGTTACCTTGACCTGTAACCTCGAAGGCCACATTGAGAAGATCAATTGGTTCCTCCAAGGGAACATACCTGTCAGCAAGGGCAGCTATAATCATGGAATCAAGGCCACCAGAAAAAAGTATTGCAATATAGGATTTCCTCAGATCTATATCTGATATTTCTCCTCTGAATGGATCACTGTTTCTCATTAGGCATAAAACTCGTTTCTTTACAGCTCTGCTCAATACATCAATAAATTGATGGACTCTTTCCTTCTTGTGATGTTCTGCAAGAAATGTTTGAAGAACTTCCGCATCAGCTACAGGTGAGGGAAAACTAAGTAATTGGGATTCTACTGTCATGTCAGAAATTTCCTCATTTAAAGGAATGATAGGAGCTATCAAAGAAGTGGATGCATTTATCACAAAAGACACATAAGTAGGCAGAGATTTAGAAACTATGCTTAAATCTCCAGAGATTACATTTTCAACTACATTTTGTCTGGGAGGAAATTTCCAAGGATGTAACATTAAAGTAATAGATTTATGAACAACACAATCCTGTAGATTTATCTGAAAAATTCCTGATGCTGGAACTTCCAGCCACTGATTATTAGAGGCAGAACTAACAGAACTCAGTGCAAGAACAGTGTCACTCTCTTGATTAAACTGCCACAGCAGACTTCGACGACCAAAGTAGTCCCTGCCAAACCATAAGCAATGCCTGGATGCCTGATAAAAAATAAAAGACCATGGACCCTGAATGGAGGACAGCACTGTCAAAAAATCAGAGTCACTATTGCAAGAGCAGAGTTGGCGAAAAATAACTTGAGTGTCATTCTCTTCCCTTTCCATAGAAATTCCACTGAAGATTTCTCCATTCCAAAGGAATACATTACCAGAGTCTTCCAATGGCTGTGGAGTCATTGGCCCCCTTAAATGAAGTACATGGCCAGAAAATAAGCACCAGTATGGAAGATGAAACCCAGTCTTTTCCAGTTGCTGGCTTCTATCGGGTCCTCTTCTTTTAAGATTGTTTAGGATATCTTCTTTCAAGATATTACTTCCAGGGGCACGAGCAGATAAGCTGACCACACAACAAATTCCACACATTGTAAACTTGTATTGGATTTAACTATTTCTTGGTCTTGGTTTTTTCTGAGTTTTCTATTTCTTGATGAGCCTTCTTTAGTTCATCTAAAGTAACTGGGGATAAAAGAAAATCCCATTTTTAACATATTAATTAAAAGGTGTAGAGAATCACGCAAATATTTAAAGTAGCCCTAAGTACATATGCAATTATGTTCAATGCAAGATTAATGCACACATATTTACTATAACTCATGCACAGGAATCTGCCTTACAATGCTTCCAAATATACTAATCCAGAGCAGGAATAAATAGCAGGTCCATGTGTTTCATTCCCTACCTAACAGAAAGACCATTGATTTGGTCAGTTATTCAGGGACATCTCAACCAAAGTATAGAATGGAAAAAGTTTTCTTTACTGTCACTGCCATTTGTACACATGGAAAATGTAACAGTAAGAAAAAGCATTATTACTGGAACATACTGTTTAAATGATTTATGAAAGAAACTCTCCCATAGAGATAATGTACTATCATTTAATCCAATATTTTTAAAGCAGTATCTGAAAATACCTGCTAAATTCTTTTGTAATTACAGTAATATAATTCCCGTCAGAATATTTACTGCCGCATTTATAATTGAAATGAAAATATCAGATCCTTATCTGTATAATTATATTTCATAATGAAACCTCCCCAGTTGTACATTAGCTAGCTGATTGTTTAGTCTGTTTAAACATTAATCTTTTGGTTCCATGTACCGTAAATGTCGAACAAATATAATTAAAATGTTGATATATAATCTTGACTGCGATATCTTGAATTCGCTCAAAATCAAATCACTAAAATTACAACTTTATAGCTAGATGGAAAATTATTTTAGGGATAACAACGTATCTATTTTAACCTTGATCAAATAAACCAACTTTATATACCTTCCTTTTACTTTTAATCATTTTGATCTCTAGTTTCTTCAAATAATGTCCTACAACTTCATTTTTTTTTCATCTCTCCTTTGTCTTTTTCACAAAATTCTTCAAAGCTTTAAAGCTCTTTTGCAAATACAATACAGACAAATTAGCCAGGTCATTCTCTTAGTTTGTTATTTGTATAACCCTTTTTAATTATTATGAAGAAATCAGCTGGTTTCCTTTGGAGGCCCAGTGTAGCATCCTTTTTCTATTATCATTCTTGTAGCCTGTCATTTTTCAATCCACTTTCAGACCAGTCTATCTTGTCCAGTAAAACTTATTCTTGAATAAAGAAGGTAGAAACTTTTAATGTCCATTGTTCAAAAACATCCTTCAATATATCCAACGTTAAAATATTTTGCTTCTTTCTATATTAGTAAATCAAATTTAAGTAGTCTCCTTCCACTATAATCTTTAGTTCCTTCTGGTTTCCTTTAGCGTCCAAGTCTCGGCCTATCATGTTTTTAAAGATTTTTTTTTTAAAAAAAGTATTTTCCCATGGGAAGGATTCTTATAATCAATTCCAGGACCTTATTTCAAATATGTGTGGGCTCTTAGTCTGTTTATAACTTTCCATAATCAAAGTTCTAATCACCCTTATGCTGTTTTTTCCTTCCCTCCAATTATTTTCTTTTGCTTGAAGGAAACTCACCCAGTGCTATAAAGTTTGATGATTCAAAGGTTCCTAATAGCTGAAAAGTAGCTAACAAGCAATTTCCAAAAGTGATTAGAAAAGGAAATATGCAAACTCAGTATCTTTTGGATCTATTGTGTTTTTTTTCTCCTTTTTGGATAAGAATTATGAAGAGCTAGTCTACTCTCCAGCTTTTTTCTGCCCTAGCTGCTGGCTCTGCCTTTAGAGGAACTACCTTCAGTTTGGTTTTTCTTCGCCGGAAGTCAGAATTTTACCTACTTTTCAAGATTTTTTTCTTGTCATCCTAGTCACTGTTTTATTCATAAAGCTAAGATCAAAAGCCTGTTCATTTTATATTGTCCTTTTCATAAGATACAGTTCCAAAGTGGCCATGTGGATATATTTAAAGAGAGAGCTGGATCATTGCTCCCTGTCTAATATTCAGAGCTACTTATCATAAGTTTATATAGGCTGTCCTTGCTTAACAATCACTTGTTCAGCAACTGTTTGAATTTAAAACAGCACTGAACAAATGGTACTTATGACTGGCTCTTGTACTTACATGTCAAAGTAATAATTTAAAGGCTAACCAGCTGATGTAATGTAATGTGGATGATGCAATATAGGAATGACTCAGCAGGTGTGTGTATCCCTTTAAGAGACTGAGTATAAAAGGGGAGTTTTTTACTTTAGTTTTTTTTCTCTCTCATCCGTTTGACTGCTGTAACTGCTGTGTATTTGAGTTTGCTGTTTCACCACATGTATGTATCTTATTTCTAGTATATATTTGTAGATATAGTGTAATATAAACCACCACTTAATTACAAACCACTGTTTACTGTATTGTCTCCTGGGTTACCTCAGCGCAATAAGACTGTGCATGCTCTGACACAATACTCACAGCATCCCCATCATCACGTGATTGCGATCTGGGCACTTAGCAACTGGCTTGCAATAATGGCACTGCAACATCCTGTAGCCACCATTTATGGCTTTCACTGAGTTTCCAACAAGCAAAAGGAAGGGGGAAGCTGGAAGGAGGTTGCAAATGGCAACCATGTGATGCTGTGCTTAATGACATCATGGAATTTGCTCAATGACACTAATGAAAGCACTGGAACTTCTGTCACTAAGCAGTGTGGTCATATTGCATTGCATTGCATTATGATGGCACTGCTTAGCAATAGAAATTCCAGTCCCAATTACCATTGTTAAATGAAGACTACCTGCACATACACATATTGAATTTCTGTACTTGTAGCATTATTTTATAACTTCAGAAAAAAATAATCCATTGAGCATATATAGAAATGTCAATATTTTATAACACCAGAGTAAACAAAAATGTCCATTCATCTCACTGAACATTATCATCTTTGTTATGTTTCTAATATATCTAAAATATAAATGTATTTGAAGAACATACTTCTGCATTCGGAGAGAGTTTGAGTTCTGTCTGCTAGAAAGAATATGTTGCTGTTCGGTTGCTGTCTGTAAACTTTCTGCAAATTAAGAAGAAACAGTCTGAAAAGTTCAACACTAAAGAGGTAAGATATTTTTTTTAGCTTTAGTTTATTTTTTTAGGATAATCTAGGACAGTTATAGTCACTTACACGATTCTTCTTCAAGTTGGAAAGTTCATCAACTACAATTTTTTGCTCTTTAATCTGCAAGATGAAAAAAGGTCTCAATTCCATGAAAAACAAGCCCAAGATTTCTAAGCGTAATTTGTAAATTAACTTTTTAAATCTACCTAACACATATATAGAAATATACATTTTAAAAAGTAAAATAAACACATCTTATTTACATGTATCAAGTTTATTCCATCATAAAATCTGACAAAGTGATGTCTGTTTAGAAATTCTTGTGTAGGCTTCTTACCATCTTCTTCACACAAAAGAGTCAAGGAACATGCAAATAGGAGATGGCCCTACTAACACAGATTGAGCTATCTGGCGGACAAAAGAGTGATTCTCCTATATTGCTTGCAGCCTACAGGATTTACTTCTCCAGGAGCTATCGCTTAGTCTCCACTGCATTCAGAAAACTTTTAAAAGCCCATCTTTTCACCAAACATTTAACTTTCAATTGCTTTATAATTTAAACATTTAATTTGTTTTAAATTTTTGAATTTTTGTTTTGATTTTTTTTATAATTCCCTTGAGTAATCACATGAGTAGAAACACAGAATTTAATTCAGACATACATTTAAGTCATTCCAATGAATGGTATTCTGTATAGAAATGCTTCTATCCCAAACATGGTTAAAATGATTCAGTCAACAAGAAAACTTAAATAGTTATAGTTAGAGACTGCATCCACTATAATTAAAATATAAAGTTTTAAAGCTCAGATTTTAAGACACTTATTATTATCACATGGATTCAGATGACAAATCTATTTTCCCACACCCAGCAATTTTTTTTATATATTCACCTATAATTTTTGCAACAAGCCCAACCAAAGATATTTTAACTCTCCAGCTTCAGCAAGGAGAAAAAAAATGCATATTTTTGGCAGTTTCTACAAATTCAAAATAATCCAAACTGTATTTCCTTGTAAAAAGGAGCATCCCCTTTCGGTGAGAATTGCTTTTTTAAAAGAACAATCATATTTTTAAAGAGAAATTATTATTTCAACAAAGTACATTAGGCTGCATATAAGCCCAAGTCTAATGAAGCCTGATCCTTAATGTGTGTTTAGCACATTAATTTTGGGCTATACAACTGTTGGTATCGCTAAACAGGATTCCTTTCTGAAAGTTACTCTGTCGCATCTTGTAAAAGCAGAGTTTAGTGCTATTTTATCAAGATTCTACCATCAGCATTTACAATGTACCTTGTTCATATTAGTGTCTCTCATTCTTATAATTTCATTATTTTTCCACTGACCTTTCTGTTCAGCTCTTCTTTATCAGGCAACTTTGACTCTTCCCCCCCTTCCCCTAGTAGTGCCGGGCTTGACATCTGCTCCTGTTGACTGGTCAGAAGACCCCAGGTTCTTTTTCGATGCCAGATATAATCACTTACTGCTCCTTTGACAGTTTAAAGGTGACAAGATCTCAAGACCTGAAGAAAGCAAGAAACCAGAGTAATTCTCCAATTACATTCACAGCCAGTAGCCAATGCAAAATCTCCATATAAAGGAAGAGAGCTGCATGTCTTTTGTGAATAGGTGTGGTGATAAAAGTACCCCTCCCATATGCATTTGAGCTGCTTTCACAACCAAACCTCCAAGATATTCCTGTCCCAATTCTTTTGAACTGCTTGAAGGAACAGTGTAAGAAAACATTCACAGCAAGCTGAGTTCACTCTTAGAGGTGCCAGGAGGAAGAATGTGTCAGGAACCTATGGCTGAGGAAACTGCATTGTTACTATTCACTGACTATATTCCAAGTATAGCACCTGCCATACTTGGAAGGGATAAATAATATGGTCAGCCAGATAGGTTTATCTCACATATTCCAATGTCATGCTGTAATTTACATTATGTCTACCTTTTTCTTTGTCCTGCCTTTACAATGTAGTAGGCCATTATCAATAATAGCCATTACCACTAGTTATATACAGTATTAGCCTGTATACATTCTGCCTTTGCTCAGGGCTGCCAACACACTGCCAAGGCTCAGCTGGGAGTCCAGGAAATACTGTTTTATTGACCACACGCCGATACAATTATGTTGCATCTTCAAAGTGATGTAGATGCTTTATGCGAGCCAAAGTTTGGGCACAACATAGGTGAGCATCGTCACTTCTTTTTCTCTATATTCTTTATATTCTCCAGCCCAGCAATATGAACTGATCCTCAAATCCCAGCTTAGGCATGAGATTTGGCTGGGTGTCTTTGGGCCAGTCCCTCTCTCTCAGCTGACCTCAGAGAGTAGTTGTTGTGGGGAAAATAGGAGGAGGAAAGTGTATTAGGTATGTTTCCAGCCATGACTTATTAAAAAAATAAATAAAGGTTGGTTATAAATAAATAAATTAAATAAACATCGGACTCAAGAACAGAGAGAGGTCCAGGTTCAAATCTATTCTCAGCTATAAAATTCTTAGGGTGATTTTGAGCAGTTCACTCCTTCTCAGGTACTGCATGGGGTTTGCTGTTTCAGAAAACACCTGTAAGGAAAGGCATCCTTGGCCCAGCATGTCCTCATCAGCCGCATTAAAGAGGGCTAATGCGAATTAGAGTTCAGCCTCTGAAGGGGTACATATTGTCCATTCTTGGTTTACACGAGGCCAAGAAAGTAAGCGACTCACAGCAGGTAAATCCACCCTCAACCAGAAACTTTAGACTGCAGTGTTTCTCAACCTTGACAATTTTAAGGCATGTGGACTTCAACTCCCAGAATTCCACAGCCAGCATTGCTGGCTGAAAAATTCTGGGAGTTGAAGTCCACATGCCTTAAAATTGTCAAGGTTGAGAAACACTGCTTTAGAGCAAGGGTAGGAAATTATGGCTCCTTTATGACTTGTAAACTTCAACTCCCAGAATTCCTGGAGTTAAGGTCTATAAGTCATAAAAGGACCATAGTTCCCCCGCTCCTGCTCTAGGGCAGGAGTAGGCAACCTCGGCTCTTTTATGACTCATGGACTTCAACTCCCAGAATTCCTGAGTCAGCATAGCTGACTCAGGAATTCTGGGAGTTGAAGTCCATGAGTCATAAAAGAGCCGAGGTTGCCTACCCCTGCTCTAGGGTATCCTCAGACTTAACCTCCCCAAAGCACGCTCCCTCCCACCGCTGCCCGCCTCTAAAAATCTGTAAAATATTAATCTGGTTATTTAATTCTCGCAGACATACGTACAATTTTAGCCCACCCTCCTGCCACGCTCGTCCGCTTCTTCTCGGGACTTTGAAGCAGAAGCGATTGAATGACCACACTGATTTTGATTGGGTGCGCGATATGACGAGCACGCCTTGCAACCAATGAAGTGAAGCTGGCGAAAAACTGGAGCACGAGATACAAAGAGGACTATGGGAAAAGGCCGGCGGGGGAGGGGCTTGGCATCTTTAGCATAGATTTGTTACAAATAAGATTGACTCATATCCTAATTGATATAGTGTACGACTTGATATTTTTTTTTTGCTTATCCAGACAGTCCTATATGCGCCACAGAATATAAAGCTTCTATATGCCATTGAGTTATTGATTGCAGTCAGAGGAACAATTAAGCTGGATTGTTTTACTTGAGACTTGCATTGCATTTGGAAGCAGAAAGCTTGGAGGAAGTCAGCAAATCCAAAATGCTGTTTAAGAGTGATGATGACACCCAAACTATAAAATTTGGAGAATAATTGTATTTTCGTATTGAGCGAATTGCTTATCTTTCTTGTGGGAACCCCATTTTTGCAGTCACAATACTTTTTTATTTCCCATCCTTGCTCTAACTTAAATGTTTTGGGGAGGGTGTGCGCCTTCGAGTCAGTATTGAGTCCTGGCGACAAATCCTTGTGACTTCCTCGGCCAGATTTTCCGAAGTGGTTTGCCTTTGCCTGCTTCTCTGGACTGAAAGAGTGACTAATCTAGGATTACCCAGCTGGTCTTTTTTGTGCCTTTTAATCATTACACCAAACTAGCTCTTAAATGCATTTAGTGTATGCAATGGTTTTAATGTATGTAAGACAGCATGTCTTTTGAAACAATTCACAGAACCCACAAAATTAATAACAAAGCATTATTTCAACTTAGGTTTTAGTTCCTTAAGTTTTATTAGCCGATGTACTCAACTGAGCCCGGAACTATTGCGAAAACAGAGCAGCCTCGACTCAAATAGGAAATTTGACATAGGCTGGGTACACTACTACACTATACAAACTTTTCTCTATAAGTCATCTCGGACAACCTCGTCTGCAACTCAACGGTGTCGCTCTACACTGCCATAGATCCATAGTTAAAGCCTCTGCATCTTAAATTGCAAATCGGGGGAAATCACTAAAGTTACAAAGCTATGACAAAGCTTCTGCAGATGTATTTTCCTATGCAAATTTCTTGCTAGCCAAACTCAAATTACCTTTCACACCAACCTCCTTAAACAAACCTCCTCCGCTTTCAATATGACACCACCCCCCTCCAAGCTGGGGCAAGAGAGACACTCTAGTAGTCTAATCCCTCTCTATGGATCAGTACTTTAATCGAAAGCTTGAAACGTTAAGCAACAAAACGGAAGGCGCCCCTCCTTCACTTCCTTTATCGGAAAGGAGGACCGAATACGATAGAGCTGCAGGAAATATTTTAGCTAGAGAAGTTGCGGCTGTTCTTCCTGGATTTCCTGGAGGGGAGGGGCATGAAGGTCAGAGGTCGGCTCGTGTCGAAAAATGGTGGCGCGGGAGGAACTCCGCGTGGTTCGCTGCGGCGGGAGCTGGTTGAGCGGGTGTCGCGCGGTGTTTTCTGCGGATTCGAAGTTAGTAGAATTCAGAGTTGAAGAGTTTTTTTCTTTTCTCTTAGGCGGCGAATTTCCATTACGCGAGAAAGCTGCGATTACAGGAAGGACGGTATTTATTTTATTGACACGTACCTGCGCGCGTGCAATGCACTTGTATATAAAATGCTTGCACTTATACATTCTGCAGACATATAAGTGGGAATATTCAACTGATTGAAGTGGTATGTCTTTTCTGAATAGATGGTCGGGTTATATGCTGTTGATATCTTTAGGCAACTGCTTTTGAGCTCCAAAAATTTACTCCCTCTTTAGATGAATTTGCAGTCGGCAATGTCACTTCAAAAGGAGAAAGTGCCATAGGATCTGCAGTTGGAATGTGGCTTCCCTCTTATTACGATTCGTGCTGTAATCTTTAGTCTTTCTGAATAGAGAATCTAGATTTAGTTCTCAATTAGATCTATAGAGATTCTCAGGCATCCAAGTCATGGTTGTCCCAAAGGTGCTTTTTCAAGAGGCAATAACTCTGAAAAAGAACCTTTGGGATTCTCAATTAGGTCAATATGTTTGAGCACGTAAAAATAGACACACAATTCTTTTGTTTTCCTGTAGACTGAGGACATCACTTCTCTTGGATTTTGGCTTGTAAATTTCAGGTGGTGGGCCTATGTTTTGTTTTGTATTGATGTGAAATATAAAATAATACAAGTATATGAATCTTAATAAAGTTATTATTGCTTCATAATTATTGAAAATACCTTTATCACATATTCTGCTTTTGAATGAATGCACCCTAGGTTTAATACAGAGTTTTAGTGCTGATCTGTCACATAGTTTAGTAGATTTTGAGCACCTTTTTATTTTAGTCTTTTAGCTTTAATGTTAAAGGTCTGAGGAATCGTGTTCTAATTCTAATTAATATGCAGTATGTTGTTAGAATTACATAGATGCCTTTTAAATTAATTTTTTTGAATCATTTACAGGTATCTCCTATGTGCTTCAGGTGACTACATTAAAGTCTACAGTACACTTACAGAAGAATGTCTACATATCCTACAAGGTCATACCAATCTAGTGACAGGAATCCAGTTGAATCCTCAAAATCATTTACAGGTTGTTATCAGTTTGATTAAAGCATTTTTTAACTTAATTCTTGCATGTAATTTAATTCAAACATCATTGGGTTAGACCAGACATGTCAAACTCGTGACGTATCGGAACTTTTTCCCCCATTACCGGCAATGGGGTGGGCGTGGTTTCCTTGTGACACGTCCGGCCTGCGGGCTGGCAGTTTGACACCCCTGGGTTAGACGAACATATAAAGGGCTAATAATTGAAAATTGAAGTCTGCTGAAAGTAGGATTAACGATCACTCTAAATTTGGTTTTAACTTTTCACTGTATATGGCTTTTACTTTTCACTATCTAGAAGGCTACACTTCTGGATCAAATTGCTGGGCATATACCAGTCCAGCAGCATTAACTTACTTGTTTCTTGTGCAGGTTAAAAGTTCCATGCCATTTGAGGCCTGCACAATTTAAAACAAAATTAGGGAAACTCTTGTTTTCTAAATTTTTTGGATCTCAATTTCCATTATCTCTGATGATTGAAGATTCAGCTAGGATCCCCCCCTGGGCTTATTTTTGGGATAGGACTTGTATTAAAAAAATCAGGCTAGGGCTTATTTGGGGGGTGGGTCTTATTTTCAGGGAAACACGGTATGTGTACATGATTTTTAGCTAAATGCTTTAGCCAAATACATTAAAAATATCACATGCTATAATGTCATAAATATAGCAAGAGCCACTAGGACAGTGGTTCTCAACCTGTGGGTCGGGACCCCATTTGGGGTCGATCGACCATTTCACGGGGGTCGCCAAGCAAGGCCGTCCGCCATTTTTTTGTCCGCCATTTTTTTCCCTTTTCCGGCGGGTGCCTTACCTCCCTTGGGCTGGGCCAGCTGGTGGTCGGCCTGCTCCATCTCTGCCGCTTGCCAGCTACGCCTTGGCCGGCGCAGGGGGCGGAACCACGCATGTGCGGCGCTCCCGGGCAGGGAAAGTCCTCGACTTATGACCAGTTGGGTAGTCCTTGACTTACGACCAGTTTAGTCCTCGACTTACGACCGGTTGGGGTCGCGGCATTAAAAAGGTTGAGAACCACTGCACTAGGAGTACTGAAACTCAACATTTTTTTCTACATCTATCTACATTGAAACTTATAGATCACTTCTTTTCCCCTCTTTCCGTACTAGCTTTATTCATCGTCTCTAGATGGCACTATTAAACTCTGGGATTTTATGGATGGAATTCTTATCAAGGTTTGTTCAATTTTCCTTTTCTTTAATCTTTTACACATCATTCATAATTTATCCTCACAAAGATATCAAATCACAGATTAGTAAATAGATTTGTACCTAATGATGCCAAAAATACCCTTGATTTCAGCAGTTAAATTAAGTAATATGCATTATCTAGCCTGGGATTATGTTAGGTGTGATTTTTGTATGATGGCCGGGCTATAATATGCCATTATCATGCAAGCCACATGTTGGCTAATGAAATCATTTACTGCACATGAAATTTAATCCAAGACATAATTTAAAATATCAAACAAAATTTATCCAGAAATTCAAATGGCTCCTAATGATCTTGAAGGATATGCAAACCTGGCTGTTCAGGAGGTTTTGGGGATTTGGGATGTTGTGAGCCTGTTCTTTTTCAATATTGAGATATTGTTTAATGTCATCAATGTTCCAAATTTATATGTTTAGACATATGTTCATATTAGTAGATGTTATTTTTTATTTTATTATTATTTTAACCTGATGTATAGATGGCAGGTTTTATGTTTTTCAGTGGCTTTTAAGACTAGAAAAAATAGTATGTTATCTTTGGTTATGGTTGCTCAGTATGATTGTTATTACAATTTTCTTGCAGTAATTTCAGTTGTACTGGCATAAGAGCAAGTATGTTTTAACCAAGCCAAACCAAAAGAATAAACCACGTTGGGAATATGGGACAGGGAGTATCTTTTTTCTTGTTCTCCTGCTTTCAGAAGCTGCTTGGAACTTAGGACAAATTGTATTTCTTGCCAGGATTTCATTTTGAGGTTGGCTGAGACTTAATAGAGGTATTGTGTTGCTGTGTTCTTTTCTTCCAGACATTTGTTGTTGGGTCTAAACTCTTTGCATTTTACACCCTTGCAAGTTTGGAGAATTCTGCATTTATCATCATTTCAAATCCTAACGATGAAAAATCAGGTATGTTGTAACCTATGTCCATTTTCTTCTGTAGATCTTATGTTCTCGTAAACCTCTTTGAAACTTTGGTTAAAGAATGGAAGGCTAGGGTAAAATAAATTCACTGCTTGTGGGACTTTACCTCTTGTATTATGAAAAATAAAAGTAGGCATATATGAGCTCTCTTACATTCTCAGAATTACTGACTTTATTTTAAGGTTGTTTTCTCCTCCCCAGCTCAGGATTGCTAACTATTTGACAGGGTTTTTAGATGTATACTTGTGGTAAGCAAGTTGCCAAAACAATATGAAGTGCTGCGATTGAATGCTAATAGTTTTATTATGATGTTTTTGTAAATCAGTGATCTAAAAAGTAACCTATCAATGTGTCATTCTTTTGGTATAAATAGAATAATGTAATCATATGGCTCTTGGAACTTGAAGACCTGTCATGTGAAGTGGTTAATAAACGTTTATGGTTAGGGTGATGTTCATTGACTTTCCATGATGGGTGAAATGAAGGAGCATCATGAATTTATCCCAAAGCTGAAGCCAAAGTAGATTTTTCTAAATTTAGCTCCAATTCTTTATCTCTCTAGAGAGAATTGGGAGATGGGGAGAGCAGGTTAGGAAGAATTTCTCTTGTGAGTTCAATGAATGTGTTCTATAATTCAAGCCATAGGAGAAACTGGCCTGATTTATGCATTGTACTAAAATGCTGTTTAATTTTGATTCAATATGATATGTGAACTTGATTGTTATTCCTTAATCTGCAAGCCATGATTAAATTAACATCTTACTGTCAGCTCGTATCCATTTGTACCACCAATTTATTAATAAAAAAATATTTATTTCACCAGATACGTTTCAACTAATGACAGTGAAACTTCCAAAAACACCCGATCAAGAAGTGGAAGCCAATGAGCTAGAAATGGTTTTAAATGGTATAAGCCAGTCGCCCAAATGTACTGCATTTGGAAGAGATGTATGTATACTTTCTTTATTGTTAAGCTGTAGCAAAAATGGCTGATCCTGTGGAGATGGGTTAGTGGCTTGGTAATTCCCTGTTGTCACTTATGGGAGAACACCATCAGTCATCCCACTCTTTCCCAAAATCTGTGCTGACTTTTTGATGATTAAATGGTCAAAAATTAAAAGTATTTTAAAAAAAACCCACTACTTTTCGGTCAGGTAGTGCATGGCTGGCTGAGGAATTCTGGGAGTTGAAGTCCACGAATCGTAAAGTGGCCAAGGTTGGGGACCTCTGAGGTAGTGTATAGGCAAGGGACTAGAGTTTTTCAGGCTTTTGTTCCCTCCTTGGGAGGTAAACCAATTTCATCAAAAATAAACAAGATGAAGTCTGTAACAATCTATTTTAGTTTTAAATAAATACAATCCTCCAAGTAGACCAGAAGATGAATGGATTTCCGAGCCTACTGTCTGGCAAGGAGGATACATGCGTAACATACACATTATACCGAGAAATGTTTGGGGTAATCAGGCTCCAGATCATTCTTTTTATCTCTCTGATTAGTCTGCTGCAGGGGAAAAGCAAAAATTTGGGCACATATCTGTGATACGGGTGATAAAAAAACTAGATGGCCTGTTCAGGGAGTCAACAGTGCTTTATTTGTGTCAGTCAGCATACATGCTGTTTCCTTTCTTCTCCAAAGTTCCTTCATGGTAAACTTTATAAATTACAGTTTTTCTTCTTGACTAAAGCCTTGTTCCCCGTCCAGTTTGTGATGTGGAAATGGTTCATTTCAGTGACAGCTGTGTTGCATTATCAAACACGTAACTGCTTGGTGTTTTTAACAATGGAATGGGTAGTCTAATGATTTCCAGATGTCTTGTCCTACAACTTCTACGATCTGTTGTCATGTGTCATAATGACTGAGGCCGATGAAAGCAGGTCCAAAATATTTGCAAGGCACGGGATCGCCTCCCGGTGCATGAGGTCACTTTTAGGGATTTGCTTTAAATTAATGGGCTTCTCTTGTAGTCCCCTATTAGTTGTCACATTCCCAACTGTTCTAATTATTTTTATAGTCAAATGAATGTTTTGATCTTGACAGGTATCTTGACGTAAAGATTTAAGATCTTGACAGAAAGCAAATCCAAGTTCATACCTTGCACCAAGCTATATTTTTTCCTTGATTTTGGCTTATTACAATTTATGCACTCATCCGTATATTCTAAAGCCCCGGTTCGCAACTTAAAAGTGGCATTTTCAACAAATTGCTTAAGCAAAGTAAGATTTAAGTTGAAGCTGGTTGAAATCTCCAACTATATTTTCATTATGAACAGGGTGAATATGTAGTATCAGTCTGGAAGCTTCATCTTGTTGTTTGCTTCTTCAAGAAGAATAAGATTTACAGGTGAGAATTAAAAGCATAAGTTGACTACTGTGTAAAATCCAAAGCAATATGAATCAGTTCTTCTTTACTTCCTCTTTTGGCTATAGAGGGATGAATCTGTTGATTTGAGTTTTTTTTTAAAAAAGAACATCCAATTCAGGTTTAACCAGTTAATTGATTAGATTTTCTGTAAGGATGTGTGGCTACTACAAATAAAAACTATTTATAAACCAGTAATGAAAGTGCTTTTTTGAAATTTCTGGCTTCATCTTTAAAGCCGTGAGTGACAAGGGGGCAGGATACTTGTGGGACTGCCTCCCTCTGAGGATGTCTTCCTGTTCCAGCAGGTTGAATAGGGTGAGCATGGTCCAAGTTCTTTCCCTTGAATATTTCTGCCTAGTGCAGGGGTAGGCAACCTTGGCTCTTTTATGACTCGTGGACTTCAACTCCCAGAATTCCTGAGCCAGCCATGCTGAGGGGAAAGGGAGAGTTTCCAAGCTGAGCCATGGTGGCTCAGGAATTCTGGGAGTTGAAGTCCACGAGTCATAAAAGAGCCAAGGTTGCCTACCCCTGGCCTAGTGGGACCCAGGAGGTGTGCCTTTTCGACCGCCAGCCCTGTCCTTTTGCAACACCCTTTCCCCTTAAGATTTGACAGGCCCCTATCCTGCTGGCCTTGTGAAAACCTAGGAAGAGGTGGCTTTTAACACATCCTTACTATGTATAGGAGATGGAGCCCTGGGTAATCTTATGTTGTTGGTTTTTTTAGATGTGTCAGGAGCATTGGGAGAGTCCTTGTTGGATTTTAATGGCTTGTTTTTACTGTTTTACTATTGCTCATAAGCTGCCCAGGATTGTGATTCGTAGGATGGATGTATATAGAAAACGTTTAAATAAAAATAAAAATAATTTGGCGATCCAGAAATGTATTCTATTGTAATAATATGAATTTGTTTATTTGTACCGCCCATCTTGCCTAGAGGCAACTTGTTGCGAGTTGTTGTTATGATTTGCTTTAAGTAACAACATGCAATTTGAAAAAAAAATGCAAAAGATCAAATGCTTACCACTATTTGGTTGGCCCAGTTTTTAAAGGTGTCTGTGGATATTGATTAAGCATTTTCTATTTTGGCTTCCCAGAATTCTTTATTAGAAAAGGAAGAGGTGGAAAGGTCAAGTATCTTTCAAACTCAGTCCTTAAATGTTCCAGAATTTCCAGTCAATTCAATTTCTGCGGCTGGCATAATTGATTTCCATCCAGGGACAACAATGAAAGAGAAAGGAAAATAGATTAAGGGAGAAATTAAAAAGATATACATGTTCTTCTTCATGGAATCCATTCCTACCCCCCAAACCTTTTGAACATAGAAGTATCCAATAATTAAGTTGGAAGTTGGCTGGACTCCTGAATACCAAGCAAATGAAATGCATGTCAAAATAGATACAGAGATGGCAGCAATATTCTGAATCAGTTTCTGAATAGACTTCAAACGGTAGTCCCTTGTAGACGCTATTGCAGTCTTCTATCTTTGTGTTGTTGCATATGCTGCATTCTGGTTAGGAGATGGCTCTTGCAGTTAGCATTTTAATTTTGTTAATTTCCTGGGTAATTCTGCTTAACAGCTGCAACTAACTAAGCTCTAACTTTTATTTTTGAAGCTTCTCTGTAGGTAAAAATCTTAGGAATGCTTCAACCAGCTATTTCACCTGCGTAGCCTGTCACCCAAAGGAAGACTGCATAGCAAGTGGACACAAAGATGGCAAAATGCGTCTTTGGTGAGGCAAGCATTTGTTATTCTTGGGATTGGCAGCTGTTTCTAAGCACATATTTCCTGAAAAATGTAAGGTCAGAGTATTAACCTCTGGCCACCAGCATATACCCAAGTGTATGGCAAAACTGTACTGCCTAGAATAGATCAAGGGTGTCCAACCTTTTGGCTTGCCTGGGCTTCATTGAGTGAAGAGTTGTTGTCCTGGGCTGCATATAAACCATATATAGTTAAATGTATATAGATAGCAAACCTCCATTATGATCTTGGGGCTGCATTACTAGTTGTCCAGGGCTGTACATAGTCTGCAGGTTGAGCATGCCTGGTCTAGAGCTTGGTAAAAAGCTGTTTTCCAATGAATTGAAGAATGTCAGATGAGAATACGTTCAATGCAGATTGTAAGATGGCACTGATTTATTGCAAATTAAGAAAAATGTCACTCTGAAGAGATTGGGGGGGGATTCAATCCATTACAGATCACAAGATTATAAATAAAATTAATACTATCAAGCCCAGCTTGAAATATCACATCGCCAACGGGCTTGTACAGAGAAATAAAACCTTAAGACAACTAGCCTTGACAATAAGCAGAATAGTGCTCATTCTTGGAAGACCTGAGGCAGATGTTTCTTCTGACAGTAGATTAAATGTATTAACATTCCTAAATTTTAATCACAGGCGATGATTGTCCTTCATGGGAATGTGGATTAATAATATGGCGTGAGGGGCTGCATTCAGAACATAACAAAGGAAAGATATTTTTTTCCAGAAGGCTGTTGCAATTAGAGGACAGTCTTCTGGCAAAGAATTCAGATTTGCAGGGATAGTGTAGCTAAAACTACTTATCTTGAGTGATGGGACTTGCTTTGAGATCATTCTTGGGGGCTAATGACAAAAAATGTATGCAAAGCTATGCAAATTTGATAAATCAATGAATGATAGCAGGAGGCGTTCGGTTCTTAATCCAGATGTTTTCTATATGTAAAGAAAAAAAAATGAAATAGTTTTTGACGGCATTGAAAAAAGCATACATTTCATTATACCAGGGGTCTTCAAACTTGGCCCTTTTATGACTTGTGGACTTCAACTCCCAGAATTCCTCAGCCGGGCACGCTGGCTGAGGAATTCTGGGAGTTGAAGTCCACAAGTCATAAAAGGGCTAAGTTTGAAGACCCCTGCAGTATACATTTGGCTACACACTTGATTCAAAATGCTAATTGAGAATGAAATAGAAAGCTGGTATGCTTGCTACAAGGCACCATGTTCTAGCGCATTTGTTTTGCAACAGTGTCTTTGGACCTAGAAAGTTCCTTCAGATGGGATAGTTTTAAAAACGTATAGATGGAGGCTTGTTGCTTTCGGCAAATGGCTCTTTATAACTGGCCACATTCACTGTAACACTTATTTTGTGAATAGACATGTGTCTCATGACAACTATTTTGTACGTGACAGAGGTGTGTTCTCAAAATTCCAAATCTGACCCATCCCTGAGCAATTGTCTTCTGTACTCTTCTCTGAGTCAAATGTAAAGGCTTTGCTTTTCAAAAAGGCTTATTACTTATCCCTTTACAGTAGTTTACATCCAGGCAAGTGATAACACCTGTGAAAGCAGATATGTGTTTTCACCTATATTTTCTTTGGTAGGGGCTAGGGATAATGTAAAAAGTAAACATTTTTACTTTGCAAGCTCAGGAATTAAAAATACTTAGCCCAGATGCCTTTAGCTTAAGTGTCTTTGGATATGCAGATTTCAGTGTCCTCAGTTCTCTGTATTGGCCACGCTGGCTGGCTAGAGAGAGAAATTCACACCACTGGATTGGGGAAAGGTTGGTTTAACACTTGACCAAGTGATTTGTATATTAGCTCCTCTTTAACTCTTTGAGAAGTTAATAGCAATTCAATATGTTTTTTTATTCCTACAGGAGAAATTTTAACCATAAGAGAGAATATACATTTTCTACAATGCATTGGCATCACAATGAAGTTATCGATCTTGCTTTCTCTGTAGAAGGTAAAATTGCCCGAGTTATGAAAGCCCAGTTTTAAGAGGGAATATTTTGGGGTATTCTATATGCTACTAATCTTTCAAGCACACACATTTTGACGACCTGCAAATATGCAGACTGCTGAAAATGTAACACAGAAGCATCAAACATACAAGAAAAACAGTTTGATATGCTAAATACAGATAGTCCTCGACTTATTACAGTTCATTTAGTGACCGTAAGTTACGGTGATGCTGAAAAAAGTGACTTATGACTGCTTTTCACCCTTACAACAATAGCAGCATTCCCATGGTCATGTGATCAAAATTCAGACGCTTAGCAACTGACTCATATTTATGACGGTCGCAGTTTCCCGGGGTCATGTGATCACCTTTTGCAACCCTTCTGGCAAGCAAAGTCAGTGGGGAAGCCTTATTCACTTAACAACCACGTTACTGACTTAACAGCTGCAGTGATTCACTTAACCACCGTGGCAAGAAAGGTCACGAAAAGGGGGCAAAACTCACTTAACAAACGCCTCACTTAGCAACAGAAATTTTGGGTTCAGTTGTAGTTGTAAGTCGAGGACGACCTGTAAATCTATCAAAGACGAGGGTTTAGAAATGGGTTCACAGCAAAAACAGAATCATGGTTATAGGTTGATTAATGGCAAGGTAATAAAATGGTTATGCCTGTTTTATGTCAGGGTATGTAAACAGGGAAGCTGAGCCATTCCCTAAGTAGCTGGGGGAAAATCATCTGTCTCTGTTGGAAACTTCTGGACCTTGCCAAGCACTTGAGGTGGCCCCTGTGGTGTTTATTTTATTCTTGGCTTCTTATTTGAACAGGAAAGAGGAGGAATTTTGCTGTGTGGCAGCAGAACATATTTTTCTGCTAACGTAAGCAAAGCGTAAGGTTTGGCTTGAAAATCCTGCTTCTTTCGTGAAAAGAAAAACCTTAATCCCTTGTTAAAGCAAATGTTAACCATAGTATTATAGAAGTTGAATTTTGGTTTGTGAGACCTGTTATATACAGAGATAAAAAGATATGCTCATTATACACCTTTCCAGCAGGACATTTATCATACAGAGTGCTGGCACAATTTGGAGGGAGTCAGTTCACGGAGCTCATTCCTCAGTCATTTTGTGCAAGATTGTGGTCTTATAGCCCTTTTTAATTCCACTTAGTATGACAAGTCCTCCTAGGATCCAAATACTTGTACCGGCTACTCAGCCAAAGCAAGAATTGGCTTTGTTTCTTATTAGCAATGGCATAAATGTAAAACAATTTAAATCACTGGAGTACATTGAAAACAATTGAGAACCGCTGCTCGGTTATTCTTGGCTTCTTATTTGTTATTCTTACTGTAAGTTATTATAAGTTATTCTCTTATTGGTTGTTAATAGATTCATCCGCCCTCTGACCCATTTTTTTTCCCTTTTGTTTGGAACAACAGGCACTAGCCTCTTGAGTGGTGGGATCGAATCAGTGCTGGTTCAGTGGCGAGATGGGTCAGATGCTAAAAAGGAATTCTTGCCTCGTTTAGGGGCCACAATACAGCACATCTCTGTCTCACCTGATGGAACTCTCCTTTGTACTTCACATTCCGATAACAGTAAGACCAAACCGGGAAGATTTGTCATTGCTTTTTGGTTTAACGTATGAAATTTATTATAATATACGGGTAGTCCTCAACTGGTCGCTTAGTGACCCTTCAAAGTTACAGCAGATTTCCCCCCCCTCCCTCCATGACTTGGTCCCAAAATTATGGCTGCCGCAACTCTGCACTGGGGAGCTGTTGAGCCTCCAGATATTTTGGAGTCCAGCTTCCATAACGTACTGTGCTGATTAGACGACCTAAGCTGAAATCTATCAAGCATTGGTAGCTACATACACCCGATCCATGTTGCACAGGAGGGAGTTAGCTACTTACAGTGACTTACAGTACAAAATGGTCCTGCTACCTTATTCTAAAGTAATTTTAATTTTGAACAGCCTTCAAGAATAGCTACGCATTACAGTGGACTACTTTTGAGGTCACCTGACATTTGGTTATCTTCAAAGCCTTATCCTAGAACAGGGGTGTCAAACTCGCAACATCACGTGACATGTCGCGACGTATTGCGACTTTTTGTCCATTGCCGGGCAGTGAGGTGGGCACAGTTTTGGCATGACGCATCGGCAGTTTGACACCCCTGTCCTAGAAAGAGGTTTGCTGGCCTCTGTGAAAGCTGCTCAACCAAAGTACTATCGGTTGCTGCTTCAACCAAATTGTTTCAGGCCTAATTACAGAAATGCTGCCAAGATTTAAACAGCCCTCAAAAGCAAGCTCTTTTTTTTTTCCTAATAGAAGTATCTTCTGCTCTAGCAGATATTCTGAATTGTCCAATTGTAGGTGATAACTTTTGTCTACCTTCGGTGAGCCTTTTTTTCTTAACGTTTATTAACTTCTTTTTATACACACAGAGATAGTAATCATACATAGCAACCTGAAAGTTTCTGCAGTAATTCAAGGATTAATCAAAGGTATGTAGGGTAAAGGTTTGGGGGTGGGGGTGGGTGGGGGTGGGGATGGAATTGTGTTTTGTGTTTTAGGAAGAAACGGCATTCTGCTTCAAACCATTTTTTTTTATTTCAGGCAGTGATGTCAAGACTGGTTTGATAGTTGATCCAAGAACGAAGGCTTTGGTTCTAAATGGCAAGCCGGGACACCTGCAGTTCTATTCACTGCAAAATGATAAATTATTGTACAACGTAAGTTAAACTAGTGAATATGTGATAAAGCCTTGTAAATTCAGGGAAGTTACTAGCTTACAAAAGAGCTTGTGTTTCCATTCAACCAGCCGAGAAGGAAAATACCCAATATTGACCTCATAACAGGCTGAAAAATATATATTTTATTAGGTAAACTAATATCAGGGAACTAGAACTGAGCAGTAGGTTTCTCTTTGTCTAGTCAAGGAGATAGTGGAAAAGAAGAAGAGACTGCAAGGTTGCTAATGGGTTGTTCCAATTACGTACCAGACACGTTGTTAAATATATGCCTTTTAAATGTCATCCTCAAGGTACTCAACAAGGCAGGGTGAGCAATACATTGATGCTGTGGGAAGGATTTTTTGTGTGAAAATTAAGGGAGTTGTCTCTTGTGTATGGGGTAGCCATGAGTTGTGTGATGGCGTGAATTGGGAGTGGGGATGGTGATGTGATAAGCAGAGTGAAAAGGAAGAAGGTGAAGTACTGAACTTCAAGATAAGCTTTGCTGACGATGGAAAAGGCCACGTGATATGGAGGCAAAAGGTAGACTCTGTCATATATAAGTAGGTGTCACTAATGCCATTAGGATAAATGGACAGTGGGCTTAAAGAGAATAAAGTCTCTTGAGTTTCTATACAGAAGCAAAAAAAATGTGGTGATACAAAGTGATGTTGATGGTTGAGTTATACATAGAGGTATGCAAAAGCTTTGAATGGAAGCCACTGAAAAAGCGTGATAAAGAACTGGGTCCTTATGACAAATAAGACAAGCCCTTTTATTTATTTATTTTTTAAAAAAAATCAAAATGCAGTCCTATAATTTACAATTGAATGAGAGTAATAGTTATATATCCTCTTATTTTTTACTCTAGAAAGGATAGTAAGATAACTAGTGGGTTGTATGTTTTTCATGCAGAATGTGTAGCAAAGCCTAATTAAAAGAATAAGAAGCTGTAGACAATAGGAAAGTAGTTCTAACGCTACTAGTTTTGAGGAGATGAGCCTGAATGGATCATGGGCTATATATTCAGTCTTCTTCCAGCTGATTGTATGTATTTGTTTCAATCTTTCTGAAGGCAGTGTTCTATTACATCATTTTATGGTATTTGGGGGATAGAGTGGCAACAATATATATTTTCTAAAAAAACCCCATAATAAACAATAAAGAGTAAAATATTAAAAAACCTGGATAAATAATTGGAAATATGCCCCTTCCTGAGTGGTAATGAAGGCAGAACTGATTTCAGTGTCAGTGGCAATTTATTTCATAGCACGGACCCTGCCATAGAAAAAATAGAATTAACTGTTGCTGTTAAGTAAGTGAAAGACTTGCAAAAAGTATTCCAGGGAGGACCGGAAGTATGGGATTGCAGATGTATACTGTTTGCATACTATTTGTGACTTTGTAAGTTAGTTTTGCATATGGTAACTATGCTTTTCACTTGAAAACATCTTTAATTCCATCCATAGAATAATGGCAAAGTAAGTTATGGCACCAAGCCTTGATGTATTTTCAAATACCCTTACATATGAAAAACAAATAAGAAGAATTCAACTTGAAACTATTAATGAATTTTAATTCTTACATAAAGATGGAATTCTTTATAAAAAGTTATATTGTAACATTTTGCTTTGACTTAAGAATCATGCAAGAGATTGTAGTTAATTATTGATTTTAGTAACCTTCTAAAAGTCTTAGTTGATACAAGATGCTTTAATGTATAGCATTAATCTAACGCTATTTCAAAATTTTAATTTAATCTTATGCTTGTTTAACACAGTGAAAGATGAGGTGAAATGACCACACATTATTATTAATTTATTTAAATATATTGGCCACCCAACTCCAGTGGACTCTTGTTGGTGTACAAAACTAAAAAAACGAATAAACTGCTAGAAACATGAACATATTAATCATCAACAAATTGAAATGGGCTGGAATTGAATACTTTCATCAAAGGGTCGCATTGTATATAACGTAAGACATGCAAAATAACAGAGATCATCCAAAATTTTGATCTTACTGAGCAAGCAGTATAATGGAATGGAACAACTAATCATTTTTATAAAGAACACCAACTACAGATGCTTAGTAGCAAACCCTAAAGAATGGCGGTGAATGTTGCAAGACACATTTGGGTATCTATGCCTCCCTGACTCACCCTAATTTTAGGTTGCCTCCTTCCTTGTACAAGTAGTCCTCAACTTACGACCACAATTGAGCCCAAAATTTCTGTTGCTAAGTGAGACAGTTGTTAAGTTAATTTTGTCCCATTTTACAACCTTCCTTTCCACAGTTGTTAAGTGAATCTGGCTTGCCCATTGACTGCTTGTCAGAAGGTCGCAGAAGTCGATCACATGACCCAGCAATTTACGACATTGCAACCGTCATAAAGACGAGTCAGTTGCCGAGCATCTGAATCTTGATCAGATGATCATAGGGGATGCTGCAATGGTTTTAAGTGTGAAAAAAACGGTCATAAGTCACTTTTTTCAGTGTTAACTTTGAATGGGTCACTAAATGAACAGTCATAAGTCAAGAAATACCGATATTGCTTAGTTTAGAGAAGATTGATATACCTTCTGCAAAGTCTTTTGTATTGATTTGCTTTTGACTTGCCTTCCAATGTACGTGAGCCTAAACAACTCTTTTGCTTCTCCCTCTTTCTGAAATGCCCAGCTGGATGTTGTGCAGCAGGAGTATATTTATCAGTCGGGTCTGGACCAGATTGACTTACTGAAAGCTGCATTTCATTCCAAAGGTGACTGGCTGGCTACTGTGGAACAACGGCAAGGAAGCGGCAGTGAGGTTGAGATGCAGCTGAAACTCTGGGCCTACAGTGAGCAGACCCAAAGGTAAACATGTCTGAATTTATGCTGGACAAAGGGAGTCGTATTCCTATAGTTTCTACCTTGCAGAGCAGAAACATGCCCCGAGATCATTTTAAAGCATAGATTTTGCTTTTAAACATGGAGAACGAATATCAAGACTTCAAGTATCTCACGAGCCCAAGGACTGGTCATTTTTTTTCACGATTGGCCTTTTTTACAGCGTTATTTCGAGACCCAGGGAACAGAGACCCCCAGGGAAGCAGAGCAGTGATTTCATGACATAGTGCAAGTGGGCAGTAACACCGTTTTTTTCAGGGATAGATAGATTTTTGAGGAAAAAATCTGTGATTTATGTGCTGACCCTCCAATTAATCTTAACATTGTCACTCTCTGCATTCCCAGCTAAAATGGCCAAAGAACTGAAGTCCCAAGTTAACCTAGTGGGCATCAGTCTGGAGAAGGCTGGTATTCCATTTCTGATTTGTCACACAGGTTAACCTCGATAGGAATTGGATGGCAAGCATCTTCTCAGTGTTCCCGGTGTTTCAGCTACTTTTACATTCTGGCTTCTATTTTTGTCCAAGTATAAATGTATATCATTTGCCCTAAGTTGACCATGCTAATTATCAGTGGAGTACTTAGGAAACCGAATGATGACATTTATGGAACGAGTGGCAACCTACCTTATTTCTCATTCCCATTCCATTTATATAATTAACATAATACAACAGATGGTTTCTGATAGTTGGGCAATTCCAGTGATATCTATAAATCACCTCCTAGATTCAATAAGTAGAGAGATGTCTTACAAGCCTTACATTGCTGTATCCTCTTTTTAATGTTCGAGGATATGAATTCGATAGAAGAGTGTTACCGTACAGGAAAGATACACTCTTCTGTGAGGTCTATTTAATGTAAATGAGAATGTTGGAACAACACTTCAAAATAAGGTAATGGCAAAGCAGTTCTGTGCCATATCCCCCCAGTTGTATGGATATTTACGTGTAATTTGTCAGGAGTCAAGCTCAACTCAGAGGCAACTACTACATTTTATATCTTGATGGTTTATAACCAGATCTATTTCCTATACTGACTATTTCTATCAGTGGTACAGTAGTATAGAATGCCCCACTTTTATTTGAGGATAAAAATGCAACACAATTGATTGGAAATTGTAATATCCAATAATTACGCCATCCATTTACTTGATGTGATCATTGTTCAGAATTAAAATATGTAATGTATCAAGCCAGCATAATATTACAAGCCTTGAAGCCCATTTACTTTATGAGAATACTTTATATTTTTTGTTGATATTAGCTTTACTCTAAACACACGAATAAATACACCACACGAGGACTGCATAACAGCGATGTGTTTCCGTGACACAGATGGCTCTGAAAATGTAACCCCAACTCTGGTAACAACCAGCAATGATGGACACTTCAAGGTCTGGATGCTGCTGGTGGATAAAGACAGTGAAAGTAAGTAAAATGGGGAGAATAGCCTTCATTCATTTGCAACATGAATAAAGTGTTCAGTTTGGGCTTTTTAATGAAAGTGAGGAATTGGAAGGACAGCCGAGGATTGATTACAGTGCAAGGTGACAATTTCCTGGTTGGTTCTCTAAATCTGTAAAAGGCCATGCTAAAGGCTAAAGAAAAAAGGATCTTTATGAAATTTCTAAAACTCAGATAAGCAGCATGACTTACTTTTATTTTTCTGTTTCCTTCTGGAGTATGTATGTATGTATGTATGTATGTATGTATGTATGTATGTATGTATGTATGTATACTGCTCACAAAAATAAAGGGAACGCAAACCCCTTCAGTTCCATGGTAAAATGTTCCCTTTATTTTTTTGAGCAATATATTTAAATAGGTAGAAATTAGCTCTATGTAGAGAGACATGACTATGTCACTTAGCTGTCCTATGTGCAGTAGAATTGGACCATTTGCAAACTTTGCAGCTGGAATAAAATCATATATACTACAAGAGAAAAAGACTTTAGTGTAGCTGTGATTGAGCTTCTCTGTCCTGTGCCTAGTTGATGGCAACTAGGATAGGATAGGAACTCTGTAACTATAGTATTTTCTTACCCATTTACATTCAGCCATGAAAGCTTGCTGATCTTTATGGGACCATTTTTGTGGAGTTGTAAGATTTTTTTTGTTTCCCCCTTAATTTTAAGTTTCTGCATTTGTCCATGTGTAAAATACCTACTCTTGTAGAAAAAGAGTGCTGTTTATACTTGAAAGTTATTTATGGTTTTCATAATCTGGGCATTTAAAGTGGCAGGTAGGGGCACCTATTTGAAGAAGTATCTATCTTGCTATTTTGAGTGTTGTGTTTGGGCTTCTTTGTTTGTGTGTTCGTTTCTTGATGTGGTATATCCAGATGTTGTATTAAATGTAATGTGTCTTTCATGATCCTAAGTTCTCTCTTCCATGTGGTCTGAAAAGAGATGGATTCCAAGAAAAACTGCAGCCCTGGGCACAAATTAGTGATTGCAAATAGCTTATTAAGAAGCCCTTTAAAAGTGAAGTCTGTGGATTTATGTTTGCATCAGGCAAACCTATGCAGTTGTGGCTGGTAGCCTAGGATTTCTTTTGAACGAAGTGCCAGCAAAAATACATCACTTATATATGGCCGTGCTTTTAGCAAGATTCCATTTTGTGTAGAAATAAACTTAAATAGCAAAGATTTATGGGTTTTTTTTCACTTTTTTGCTTGCCATGGCAAGTATTACTCCCACACAGTGGTCTCTTGGTTCAGAAATTTCTGTCTCTTGGACAGAAATGTTCCCCAGCAATCTGTGGCTTTTCCTGCTTCAGAAAAAGAGAGAGTAGCATGCGGTTTGTGTGGAATTGCTCCACTGGACTATCAGCATGGACTAAGCTCTCCTTCTTCTGTTCCAGTGGAAAAAGAAAATGGTGCCTCATTGGTCCCACATTAGTTTGATATTGCTCCATTGCAAAGAATTGGGAGTTTTCTTGCAAGGAAAGGAGCAAGTGAATACCTCACAAGCAAACCAGACCAAATTTGTGAAATTAAAATTCTCACATGATCTTTTCCATGCCATCTGGCTAACATTTGATATTCCTCTCCTAAATCCGTGTGCCTCTTCCCCAGCAGATGAAAGCGTAACTTGGACCTGCGATTTTGTGGGAAGCTATCATAATTATCAAGCTACAAATTGCTGCTTCTCTGAAGATGGCTCTTTACTCGCTGTTAGCTTTGACAAAACGATCACCCTGTGGGATTCTGAAACATGGGATTTAAAATGCACTTTCTGCCATCCTCCAGGGACTATAACGTATGTACTTGTATGCTTGTTCTTCCGGGTCTTATAGCTTTGCTTATTTACTATTTAAATGACTTTTTTTAAAAGTTCATTTGAAAAGTGTAACGTTGCAGTTTTCAAAAGTGAGCCTGAAATGCTTTTCTCAGCTTACAACCTGCCCTAATTAATTTTAGAACAGGATCTGACAATAGAGACAACAGTCTCTCATAAATTAACTCATTTTCTGTGCCTGGAACAGCACATGCAGTATGTATAATTTTAGCTTAGATCAGGACCCTTTGGGTTAAGAATAAAATGAGGGAAGAGAGATAGCGGGGAAAAGTTGAGATTAAAAAAAAAAAGTAAAATTGCTCTTCTATGAAACTAAAATGCGCATTGGAATAACAAGCAAAGTCATTGGGCCCTCTCTTGTATTCATTTCTGAACTTCCCGCAGCCAGTAAAGGGAGCCTGGTTAACGTGAATGATTAAATCAGCAATTCATTATAACTAAGGATTGTGGCTGCATTTGTGTTTCTCAGTAAATAGACCACCCTTTTGAAGTGTGAGTGCTTGTGATACAATATTCTTAAATAGGTAAATTGACAGCTATAGTTCTCAATGCCTCTCTGCCCTCAGTCGGCTTGAATTCCTCACATTTGGTTGCTACCCCAGTCAAAGCCAGTTCCTCCTAATTTACTGTTCCGTCAGCAAGACAGTTTCAGAAAACTTCTAAAATTGATCATGACCTCCTGCCTGTCAGCACTTGCAGAGAGCCGTGTTATCTGAAACGTTTGCTGGGAAGGTGCTCTTTTTTTCAAATGGCTTCCTTGACCCTTTTTGGGTAAACATTTGCTTGATTGCTGTAGTAGGAGGTTTGAATTGTACGGTTGTAAAATGGAATTTGTTCCCAGGTCTGTACATATAGTCACTGCTAGGAGATGTAGGTTAAAAAGACCATAAAGTTGCTCGGTGGTGAAATTGGAAGGCTTTGGCTAACCTTAACTCCTGAACGTCCAGCTGGCCAGAACCTCAATGATGTCCTTCCTTTTGCAGGAACTTTTTAGATGTCCTTCTTGTTTACCGTTGTTCTCCAAACCATGAGAGATAGGTTGCTGTTGAGCATACAGTATATCACTTTGAAGTGTATCTTTGGTCAGCATAAGAGTCTTATAACCAAATTGGAGAAATGAGTTTCTGAGATAGGCCCTGGATAATGTAGAGGGGGGCATATTATGAAATATCTCGCTGAACTGGGGACGATCAGCTCTTTTTCCACCAGTTTCAATCCTGACGAATGTAGCAGTGAATGTTACTGGCGGGATTTGGAGTTGGGCAACTATTCTGACCTTTCCTTCCTTCCTTTCTTCCTTTAGGAGCCTATGCTTTGGGAGGCTGATTTCTTCCAAATATCTCCTTGGCACCACCAGCAGTGGCTTTTTGTGCTGCTGGAACTTGCTGAATTGTTCACGTAAGTCTTTGCTTTTACTTCTTGCCTCTTCTTTTCTCCCTCGGAATTTTATGCTGCAGTAACCCAATAGTTGAAAGAAGGGGTCAGTGCAAACAAAATCTTTTCAGTTTTGATTTCATCTGGGAAAAGAACATCCTTTTAGTAAATGTTTAACAATAAATGGCAGGTTAATCCACTAGCACATGCCCTGGATTACTGTTACTAACTACCGGCTGCCTGCTATTATTAATTTGTGGTACCTTTTGCCAAAAGATACTGAGTTAATTTGTGTCTTTTTGACAAATGGCCAGAATTTTTGTTTAGCTGAAAACGTTAAAGAGATGCATGAAGTCTAATTGTTAGAAGATCATTAAAGAAAATGAGATGGATTTTTTTTTATATTAAATACAAATTGAAGTGAGTCATTTAGCATCAGCAGATTTATTCCGTAGTCTACTTTAGGATGCTGTTAGTAATCCTGTCAGGAAGAGTTATTTCGCTAATCCTACATGAGGGAAACTCAATGACACTTATATGCGGATAGCCTGCAGTGGAGCTGGGAGAGGGATAACTGCCTGTCCCCTTGCATTGCTCTCCTATAAATTCAGAAAATTGGAAGTTCTTCCAGAAGAGTTTTGAGGAGCTGCTGGAGAGGTGGGAAGAAAGACCTATTTTAGGAATAAATAAATGATTTATAGAAATCCAGGCAACTAAACAAAATCTGAAAGCCACAAGACAAAATATTCTAATAACCAAACAAGAGGAGGACCAGCAGAGTTGGGTGCCTCAGTAGAAAACATCCCATCTCCTAGCCCTGAAACATTGAGCAGGTCTCTCCTGACTACCTGAGAAGACTATGGTGTTAGACCAGCGGTCCCCAAACTTGGCAGCTCGGCCGGATGAGGGAAGGAGAGGGGAAATGGGCTGTGCGAGTTGGGAATAGGCCACGGCCTGGTAGTGGGCCACAGCCCAGGAGTTGAGGACCTCTCTGTTAAAGGGATCTAAATAGTAACCATTATATGAAAAATATGATTTTTTTGTCTGTTTTTACTCTTGGCCAAAGTGTAATCTGCCTTTGTCCTATGGATTTAGAGAAAACTAATTGTCTACTGGAGCACATTTTAATGTATTTTATTATTAACCTGAAAAAGACTAATAGTAAATTATATGATCAGTTGAGTTCTAACGGTTCATGATTTCAAAATGCGAATCTATCAGGGTTATGCTCTGTATGCCACTTTGTATGGTCTCTCCTTTCCAGATGAACTAAACAGAATCTTTAGAGCTGATGGTGCCCAAAATGTGATTGATGGATTTCAGGACACTTTTGAGATCCTGTTGGGTAACCTTAGGCCAGCTGTCATTGAAGAACACCCTCTTAGTCTCATCCCTTATGCAAACCCTACTCAAAATATTTTGAAAGTTGCATTTGAATTGAATCTGCCTCTCTTGCAAGTTGTGCCCTTCCTAGAAAAAAAAATAATTCTTTTCATAGTCTGTGGTTCTTTTTACTGACCTGATTATTTTTCTTTTCAGTGGAATGGAGTGCCCAGTTACGTGTCAACATTCTTCAGCCTGATCATCTGTCTGAGAATATTGTCGCAATTTCTCAGCACTCAGAATATTCAGATGGTGAGAACAAAGAGGCCTGTCTACTTTGTGTAGAATGGTTGATCCCAGTTGTGGTATTATCACGCCTAGAAAAATATTTTAGATTTAATGCCACTTAAAAACAAACTTTTTAACTAGGCTGAACCTGGAAACTTAGATCCTACCAAAAACTTAACAGGAAATTCAGTGTAGTTAGTTTTTCAATCTTTTCCTTTGCTTTGATACTGCCTGACCTTTCTGCAGAGGGCCGAGTCCTCTTGAATATGAGTAAAGGTACAGAGGGATGCTGAGGTAGAAGTGAATAATTGCCAAAAATTGATTAATGGTGGAACTTCTGAAATGAATTTTATCTTAGGATCAAAACCCAATTACGCACTGTATTTGGAATAAATAACATATAGAGGTAGTTATTTTCCTTTGGGGGTATCTATCTGTTAGTTATTACTTAATCTCTTAGTGTTAAAGCAGCTTCTGGTTTTTGGATTTTTGTTACAGGGGAAGAAAAGATGTTTTTAAAGAGAACCTAGTAATCTTGATATCAGTTTTATAATAATACTGTTTCGCTTTATGAACAAGCCATTTTGGGTGAGAAAATAACAGAAAAAGTACAGAGTTCTGTGTCTGAATCCCATTGTTAAAAAACTGTCATGGTGGGTAGGAGTGAAGGCCATATTAAAAAATCAGAATATTTTTTACTATTCCTTTTCCTGAACAGTAGCCATCTCTACTTGATTTTCTCCAAATCTAGAAGTTAGGATTTTGAACCAGCATGATAGTTGGAAATTCAAGGAGTTTTGAGTCCCAATTTATGAACTAGTTGGGGAAGGCTCAACTAGCTTATTTCTCATCAAAGAGGTGTCATCTGGCAATGGTTTTCTCACACTATTACAACTACAATGATGCGGTTTGGCTCTTACTGCCAGATTAATTGTTAAGTTGGCCTTATACAAGATTGATTAGCAATATCAAGGCTGGGACGCCATGCTCTTGGGATCGTTGTGGCTTTGTAACTCAATGACTTCAACTCCGAGTCAGAAAAACAGACAGGGTTGTTTTCAAAGGCTAAAGATAATAATAATAATAATAATAATAATAATAATAATAATAATAATAATAATAATAATAATAATAATAGTAAAGTTGGAAGGGACCTTGAAGGTCATCTAGTCCAACCCCCTGCTCAGGCAGGAAACCCTATACCATTTTGGACAAATGGCTGTCCGGTCTCTTCTTAAAAACTTCCAGTGTTGGCGCATTCACCGCTTCTGGAGGCAGGTTGTTCCACTGGTTAATTGTTCTAACTGTCAGGAAGTTTCTCCTTAGTTCTAGATTGCTTCTCTCCTTGATTAGTTTCCACCCGTTGCTTCTTGTCCTGCCTCCAGGNTCTGTTCTTCTCTGCTTTAGTGTTTGTGTTCAAGCCCAGCGAACCACGGCCCTTGTGTATCCAAAGGAATGTCTGCAAAGGGAAAGTCCAGTGGGCTGTCTTTGTTCCAAGAGATGTGCCTGAATATATTACCTCCGAAAAATATCAGTGGCTTAGCCAGTCTCAGTTTTATTTTCTGACTGAAACGCACGTAAGTTCCGAGTTTATTAAAATGATTTAGAGCAGGGGTGTCAAACTGCCGGCCTGCGGGCCGGTTGCCTCATGTCGAGGCCGCGCCCATCCCAGCTCCAGCAATGCAAAAAAAGTCGCGATATGTCATGACACGTTACTTAGAGTGAAACTGGTAGGGATGACTAAGAGATCTGAACAGAGGCTATAATATTCATTTTTGCCAGTCTTTCCAATAGACTGTCACTACAATATTGTCCTAGTTGGGTTGGGAAGTAGAAACAAGAAAAAAAATAACTTAAAGACTCTTGTGTTTCCTGACACATGATCGCCAACGTACGATAATGGATATGGCACAAGAAGAAGAATGTATATTTAATCTGAATGCTTTTATTTTTTCAAAAATGTTTTTAGTATTTTTAATTGCAATATATTTTTTAAATTGTAATCCCCCCCCCCAAAAAAAAAATTATTGACTGGGATGGACAGCTATAGAAATTGCATACATACATATTGCTTCTTCAAGTACTAATGACACACTCTGCATGCTTGTTTAGAAATGCTGTTTGTTCAGAGGCTCTTAACTCCATTTAGGATTGCAGCTTAGATAAACTATATTTTGCCAGCTATAGAGGTTTTGCTCTGTCAAATGTTTTGACATTTATGGGCTTCTCTGAGCAGCCTGCATTTTGCATATCTCTTAACTGTGTCAAGATATAGATTATTTTCCTGCAATCTAATTCCAGCCAGCAATACAATGCCGACATGAAATTCAGCCAGTCTAAATCCAATATTGCTTTATATGAATGCTGTACTTGGTTTGTTGGTAATGTGTTCTCCCCAACAGCACTAAAAAAAGAGCATTATTTGGTCATTATTAGAGGGAAAGGAAATTCCCTATAATAATGTTTAAAAGGAAAGGCATTGTTCCAAAGAGTAGCAAATATTTTTTTATTATCCCCCATGTTTTGGCTAACAGCCACATCTCATATTTAAATTCACCTAGTTCTATATCCATATGCTTCTGGACTGGTATTTTGAATGGTGTGCGCCATTTTAAAAACTCTATGTAATTATAAGGATACCTTTCCTGTCTGTAATCTTGCTTTTCTTTTCCCTTCTGATTGTGTAGGAATTAATGACTTTTAGCACAAAGACCCCAGAAGAGAGACTTACGCCTTCCAGTAGACAGGTATTAATTTTCGTAGCTAAATGACTTATGAAATGAATGAAAACCCTTTTTTGAATGCTGAGTCATATTAAAATATTTCAGTGTCTTAAGGCGAGGCCTACCTCAGTGAGTGTCACTGAATCCAAAAGGCTGTGTCAAAAATTTTCCCCTGCTCCACCTACAACACTACCTCTTTTCACATTGTTCTTAATTTTTCATGTCTCATCACGGGACACCTATCTTTCACCTTCTTTGGCCAGGATAGTATTGAATCTTTCATTTAAGATGGCAAACACTTGACTATGGAAAAGGTTGAGACACCCATCTACATGGTGGATATCAATAAAGATGAATAGTGAGAGTTGCCAATTAAGTTTTGAATGCTTAAGTAAAAACGATATCTGCAAATTTAGCTTTGTTTTAGTTGAAAGAGTGAAGGTTGCTTGGAAGAAAATACTGCATTCAAGGATTGATCCAAGATGGGTACGATATTTAATTTTTCCAAATTAAAAATCTACCTCCTTCCGGACCGCTCCCCCCCGCCGCAGGGAGGAGGAACCGCTTAGATGGTTCCGCCCCAGGTGCCTGATGGACCCAGAGAGGTTCCTGACGGCGCCTGATGGACCCAGAGAGGTTCCTGACGGAGCTTGGGCCATATCCTGAGGACCTAGTTCACGATTCGGTTGAAAATCTGGCGGCGGCCTGGGAGGCGGCCGCTGCCGCAGCATTGGACCAAGTCGTGCCTTTGCGGCCTCTGACCCGGCGCAGATCTCAATTGGCTCCCTGGTTTACCGAGGAGCTGAGAGAGATGAAGCG
>NW_015386201.1:573455-577148 GCF_001527695.2 Protobothrops mucrosquamatus | reverse complement strand
CAGGACTGGCCTAGGGATATTTTAAATTGGATTTTAATCAATTTTTAAAATAAGAAAAGGCCTATTTAAATATATCTTTTAATTTATTTTAAATTTTGTATATTTGTATCAATTGCTCTGTTTTTTAACTGGCTGTAAGCCGCCCTGAGTCCACCAGGAGAAGGGCGGGATATAAATACAATAAACTGAAACTGAAACTATAAATCTATATTATAATTTACAATCGGGTTAAGATAAAGCAATTCCAAATGACAATTGGCCTTCATCTCAAGGATTTATAGTACCTTTCTTGGAGTTTTTGGGCTCTTAAAAATCATGGAGAAGGCACCAAGCTGGTCATGGATTGCACCAATCTTCTGGCCAGGTATTGTTAATTCAACCTTGCCTTCCTAATCTGGTACCTCCCAAGCAAGTTGAAGGATGCTTTCTGCAATTCCCTCTGCTGGTGGCATATTATAGATAGACACTCTAGTTCCACCAGGATACCAAGGCTGACCTAGTTAATGACTGCCTATCCTCATATTGCACCTGACTGCTGAACAAGCATGTGCTCTAAAGATAAGTTACTGTTTTCTTGTTTTGTAGCACTTTTGTTCCTGTGCTTGAAAATTATTTGCCTATGCCTTAATGTAGATGTGGTTGTTTTTCCATCTCCTTTTTAGTTAGCAGTTGAGGAGAACATTTCCATGACTCCTTTTTACCTCTTACTGGGGAAGCATCGGCAGCAAATGAAAGAGGGAATGGATATTGGGAAAGTTCCTGTGCAGAATCTGCTAGGTCAAGAATCACCTGCTGTTAAAGAAGTAAGAATGGATCTAACTCATACTCGGAATTTATACATTTGCAATGACTTCTTAAGAAAGTGCTCTAGTCTCACCGGCTTGTGTTTTCTCCCCAGCTGCTTCATACTCCAGCACATGTGTTGCCTTCAGCTTCTTTCTTATGTCCTCTTTTTATTCACTCTTTGCTGGTGCCTAGAACAAGGTAAGAAACCTGAGAGGTCCCTCAGATGTAATATACTAAAATGTATTGTCCAATTTTGATTGAGATGGGATCCAAACGCAGAGATACCCATGTAGGCTGCATGTATGCTGCTGTGTTCAGAGATTTACGAGACATCCCATCTTCCCTGACAGGAGTTCTAAAAATGAATCAACTACTGTCACCTATCAATCAAACCCCGAAATCCCCTGTTAGGATTAGATTACTTGCCAAGGCGCAGGATGTGAAACATCCGCGTGTCCTTCCTTTGCCATTTTTTCTTTTTACTTTGTACACTTTCCTTTCTTGTCCAACTGATGGAAAGTAAGTGAAATAACAGCTCAAGAGAGGGATGCTTCCTCTTGTATTTAGGATATATCTAGAAAGTTTAGAAATTTGTGGACCCCAAACCTTCGGCCCTCTGCCAAAGTTGTCTGCAGGAAGGAGGCCAGGACGTGCAATCATGCAATCAACATGTTCCCTTTTTTTACAGTCTTGTATGTGGAGTTTTGATCACATGGCTTGTGACTCTTAACATTGACTTTTTTGACCCTGTTTGGACATCTCTGCCAATGACCATAATCCCTTCAGGGCTGTTCTTTCTGGTCCTTAGAGGGTTGATCCACGTTATTTTTTTTTACTCTTTGGAGCTTTTTCAGGGAGGGGAGGATTTAATCATTTGGAGTATCTCATTAGACACGATGGAAGAAAGAACGTGTGGAATTCATGGAGTTCTTGGAATATAGTCCCAGTTGGGTTCTTCAGATTGCAATCTGGATTTGGTCCTAATCAAATCAATCTGGTATTGATCCGATTTTCTGCAGATATTCTGCCCCAAGACCCTGGAGATTGTCAATCACCAGCCTTCTTGATTTCAGCTTTTCAAATTTCAGCTCTACAAATGCCACAAGGGAATCCCCACCGAATTGCTGCACCAATGTAGCCTTGCCAGGAGGCAAAATATCTGCCAAAAAAACAAACAAAACCCAACTCAAGGCCTCATTATTAATCTCCCAAAGCACAAAGTATCTGACTGCCAAGTATGCATATTAACCTAATAATAGCTCCTCCTCTCCCCCACCTCCCCCCAGCATATACTGCAAATGCATACAATGCTGGCACCTCAAGGAAAATGGCTGGCTTTCCCTGATGTAGCTTGGTATGTATACAAACTCCATCAGTGCCTGTTGTATAGAAAAAAATATATATCTGAAAATACGTATTTGAGGAATTTGTGTTCTTTTTTATACTAAAACTGTTCAGGAAAACATTTAAGAGGAAAGGAGGACTATATGCAGTGGAATGGTTGACTGAGATAACTTGCTGGGCTTTTTTGGCATTATTTAGGACCTCTCTGTTTTTGAGAGAAATAGACGAAATAGACGAATGGCTTACATAATTCTTCTTCTTTTTTTTTTTTTAAACAGCACTAGTGAAATTGCTGACGAAGTGGAAATGCTAAGTGACAGTGAAGAGAAGGAGTCCGAAGAGGAATCTGAGGTTATTGAAGTTTGCCCAGAGGCTTCACAGACAGCAGAATGCTTTGGGGAGAGTGTCTCTAAATTATCAAAACTTCAGGAAAGAGAACTTCGTAAATTAAGGAAATTGGACTACAGCTGGGCCTCTGGACTCTAAACCTGTGACATTTGCAGACTTTTTTTTTACATATTTCTTCCAGTAATTTAATAAAATGCCAAATAAAAGTTAAGCTTTCTTTGTCGCTTTTGCTATTAATATAAAATAAATCTTCAGGGCATTCTTAGACATCGCCCATCATTAGGCTTGAGCATGCTTGCCTAAAAAAAGAGAGAGCTTTGTGGTGAAAACAGGGCTTCTGTTAGAAGAGCCTTTCCTTTTATACGTTACTTTGGGCCAAGATTCAAGAGCGTCGCAATTCAAGTGTTTGTGTAAATAAATGCACCTTATTTTAGACATCGGAAGCATTTACCTGCTTTGTGTTGTAAAAAAATTAATAATAAGGCTGTAACACGGAAGCTAAGGGATCTTTTGCTTGAGAAGAAAAGCAGTAACCCGTTCTGAGCTGAAAGAAGTATTTGCTAATCTGCATTCCTAAAATGTCTAGAGATGCCTGGGGCAGAGTTTGGAAATCGTAAGACATTCAAAACAAATCTCCTTTTGTCAAATGCAGGCAGTAGAAATGAAATAGCTAATGAAGAGGTCATTGAGGATGCTGAAAAATAGCAGTCTGTGCGAAACAGTTGATCAGAAAAGAAAACGGTTTCGAGCATTAAGGGGTGTGTGTCTGTGTATGCTGGGACGAGAGGGCTCTTATGAATTTGATACTGTAAACAATGTTGGTTCAGAATGGTTTTCCCCTTAGCACTGTTTCTTGCGGTAAAAACAGCTTCAGAAACAAAGAATGACTCGCCCAAGAATGTTCTAAGTTGTATAAATCACCAGCAAAACTATTTTTTAAATGATTTGCATTAAAGTTTACAGTTCTAAAGATAAAAAAAAAATGAGGAAAAAAAAAGGAAAATTATTTCTAGTTCCCGACTGGTTGGCCCAGGAGGAGGAGACGGGAGCAGGTCTTGAGACGGTTGTATGGGAGGACTTTGACTCTGTTGCTCCTGAAGATGTGGACAGGGTCTTGGGGAGGCTGAATGCAACCACATGTTTACTAGATCCGTGTCCCTCCTGGCTGGTACTGGCAGCCCGGGAGGGGACACGAGCCTGGTTCCAGGGAATTGT
>NW_015386201.1:560925-572452 GCF_001527695.2 Protobothrops mucrosquamatus | reverse complement strand
GACCTAGGGTGAATTTTAAATAGGGATAATTTTTAATGATTTTAATAATGTCACAGCTACAAATATTCGGTTTTAATTGGCTTTTATAGGGGAAATGTTGTGTGTGTTGTTTGTATTGTGTTATTTTAATATGCTGTGAGCCGCCCTGAGTCCCGTGGGGAGAAGGGCGGCATATAAATTATGAAAAATAAAAAATAAATAAATAAAAGCTTGAAATTCTCATTATTTTCCTAATCAGCAGCATTTTCTCAGGGGCAGGTTTCTTCTGTTTAATTTCAAAATCTTTATATATTTTTGATAAGAATTCTGAGCCACTCAACAGGAAGACTTGAAATGAATTTCAAAGTCTTATTTCAAATTCATCTGGCGTCTTAGTCTGGTTATACCTTTCCAGAACCAATGTTCTAATCACTCTTATTTCAAATTTCATCTAGCTCCTTAGTCTATTTATACCTCTCCAGGATCAATTTTCTAATCACTCTTTCGCTGTTTATTCTGAAATAAGTGTTTTTTTTAAATCCTTAAACTTGCATGAAACGTCTTTCCCTGAAGTGATACTTGCTGTTTTGGAGATTCTTAACATCCCAAAAATTGTTAAGCAATTTTCAGAAGTGATTTAAGAAAGGAAGTGTGCGAACCTTGAGCCCATAATGGTGCCAATTGTGGCTTGGGCAAAGATGGCAATCCCTCAGTTATCCAGAGCCCCAAGCCTGCTGGAGATTACTATTTTATAATTACTAGATTACAATTACTAATTGTGGTGTCCTCACAGGAAGCTACTATCTGAAGTGCTTGTGGATGGTCCTGAGTCCTATCCTTTTCTGGAGAGGAATTCCAAGAAGCAGATCCCTTCACCGGCTCATCATTCTGCCACAGTCAATTCTGCTTTCAGTGGAGTCACCTTCAGTTTGCTATTGCTTCTCCAGAAATCCAGCAAAACTATTTTTTGCAATGAGTACACTAACCCAAAAAAGATTTAATGTGGATCTTCACGATAATGTTTAAAAAAAAACATTTCAGAATTGGGAGTAAACATGGATGCCCGTTATTTAAGACTGCACCTGTTTTGTCTAGATCAGCTTTGGAATAACGGGGGCAAATAATCACTGTAGTACTGTATGAGAAACGTAATAACAATGACTGTCAAGCCCCTAACAGCAGCATATAATCAAGATCCATACAGAATCACATTAATTAGGTGTAAGTGCCAGGAAAAAAATGATTATACAATGTTGGGAATTAAGAAAAACTACAGACCTCAGTTGTTAGTGAATACATTATTGGGAATAGATTAATGAATAGATTAAAGTCCATCAGGCATTTGAATTTCTTTCCCATAGATCCTGCAATTGATGAACGATGGCTTCAGAGTTAAGACACTTCCTCATCTGCCATCTTTTGAATAAATTCTTTTTTGGTTCCAGATTTCAAGAACACTCTTGCAGTAATAGGAATAATTATAGATGCATCTAGAACGGAATACAGTCTTATATTTGTCTGATAATCTGGATTCATTAAATGGAGACATCATGTATAAGATAGTCCTCAATTTATGACCAATTTCTTAATGTCCATTCAAAGTTACGACCAGTCTTCAGACATACGACAGTTGCAGCATCCCCGCAGACATAAAATTTGAGTGCTTGGCAACTGACATTGATTTACAATGATTGCATATTTGCCATTTGTGACCTTCCCAGGGGGCTTCTGACAAGCAAAGAGGGGAGCCGGATTTGCTTAATGACCATATGATTGAATTAAGAATTGTAAAAAAAAATGGTGTGACTCACTTAACAACCACGTTGTTTAGGATGGAACTTCTGGTCCCAATTGTGATTGTAAGTTGAGGACTACCTGTAATATATTGGATCCACTATTGCTTTTTTACCTAATTTTTAATCATAACTCAGAAGAACATTTCTACAATCTCAAAAGCTAGGATCCCCCCCCCCAAACTTGCCTGATTGACACTAATATAATAGTATAGCTTTGAAACTAACTTGAGACATGAAAGGGGAGTCCCTTGTTTGAAGATAATCACATCCCATTATGATCTAGGAAGGGTAGACAACCTTGGCTCTTTTATGACTCTTGGACTTCAACTCCCAGAATTCCTGAGCCAGGCTGACTGAGGAATTCTGGGAGTTGAAGTCCACAAATCATAAAAGAGCCAAGGTTGCCTACCCCTGAATTCTAGGACTACTTAAAACTGCTTTGTGGATAGTAGCTAATTCAAAATGCACTTAAAAGTCCATGTTGCATCATAAAATAATTTCTTAAAGCAGCCACTGAACTCTGATTGGAGCTAGATAAAAATAATTTTCAGGAATGCTAACCAGATAGAACTTGCGCCTTTGTTGAACTTTTATCCATCATTTATTGAGATTATTTATTAATAATCAGGGTTTGGATTTTGTATTGATTTTATATGGAAACGAATGAAGCTTTGAAGGAAACCATATCCCTATTATGCCAGAATATATTCATAGATCTGATTGGGGGTCCCTGATGGAGGCTGGAAAAAGATACACAGTGATCTGAGATTTCATGTATAACATGGCGTTGATATGTCCTTTATATAGTTTTACTGTGACATAAAAGAAGTGGATTTGTTCTGTAGATAGGTTGAGGTTAAGGTGGATCGTGAGGTGGAAGTTGTTGAGGGTCTCATAGAATTTGATGAGAGATTCTTTTTAGTAAATGCAGATGATAAACACGTCATCGGTGAATCAATAATATCATTGATAAAAACAGCTTTTGGGGTTAAGAATTGACAAAGTGTTTTAGGTGAGCCATGAAAATATTGGCATATTTTAGAGCCATGAATATGTCCGGGGCTGTGGTACTGATTTGCATATTTATGTTGTTTTCAGAAATTAAGCAGTTATGGGTGAGTATACTCCAGTAAGCTACTCAAACACTAAAGTGTTAATATGCTACAACCCAAAATGGACAATGACGTTGCACTTTCTCAGGCACTGAGAAAGACATCCAAACTGAAGCAGATTCTCCCAGCAAGCAGAAACAACAGGAAGATGATGCTAAGATAAACCAAGAAACCCAGATGTCTCTTTTGCCCCCACAAAATTTATATCACTATCACTATTACAGACTCCAACAATTTTGCATACAAGGTTAAGGAGCATCCATACATGTTTTTCTTCTAAATGTGATATATGCCATCATCAAATAGCATCTGGACTCTTATAGGACAAACAGGTCAGGCAGAGAGCCATTTGGTTTAATGGTTAAGGCACCAAGCTAGAAACCAGGAAACCATGAATTCAAGTTTGGCCTTAGCCATGAAAGCTAGCTGGGTGACCTTGGGCCAGTCTGTCTCAGCCCAACTCACCTCATAGGGTTTTTATGGAGAAAATAGGAGGAAGAAGGAGCATTATATATGTTCACCACCTTGAGTTGTTTATAAAAATAATAAGGGTAGGTTAGCAAATAAAAACATAAAAGAATGGACATCAAAATAGACAAAGTAATATAGCATTTTAACCACCCAAAGCACTCCATTACTGATCTCAAAGTACTGATCTAGAACAAAAAAAATGCCACAAGTCAATTGAAAGACTGCTGAACTCACATATATCAAGATTTCAGGCTATCTCAAAAGTTAGATATAATTGGGTTTTAACATACAGTTTTACAATTGTTAATTGATGAAAGTACCTGTAAATTGTTCCATGTATAATCTGCATATGTGTAACCACCTCCTCTTTTTCCCCACCCACTTCCTCCAATTTAAATCCTATATCAGTTTGTCCCTCATGCATTTGATGACATTGGCTACAGTTGTCAAAAGTGAATGCCTTTTAATAACATTTGTTAATCTGAAAAGATGCTATGAGACTCCTGACTTCTCAGACTCATCTGAGTTTATCATATGGTATCAAGCCCCTTGGCCAAGGCTATAATCTCAGATGCATCATATGGTATCAAGCCCATGGACAGCACAGGATTGCTTTGTGAGGGGTTCAAATCTTTTTGGGGGGATGAATGCCTAACCTGTGGATTTTTGGATTATAGATGGACACACTACAACTTCTGACTAGAATATAGAATATGCACTGTATTCTCTGAAACTTCCACCCTTCAACAAACACATAATTAACTAATTGGCTTTCTTACCCTGAAAATAAAGATACTGTAGTAGTTGGCCTTGCACATTACAAACTAATAAAACAAGTTCAGTGTGTTAGATTGCTTCATCTGTTTGTCAGTATTTAGGAAATACAACACTCTAGGATAATCTGCTCCATTAAGAAAATGGTAGGATACTAACAAAATGTAATGTCTTGTAACGTCTAACAAGTTCTATGATTGCAACGCTGTTGGGTAGCGTCTGTTGTATTATGAGTTAATTGCAGAATGACTGTCATTACTTACATGTTTGTCTGCTGCACGACTGCCTTGACTTGTCATTCAAAATATACAAGAGTTTTTCTCCCTGTTCATTAATTATTATTTAGAAATTTTAATAAGCGTTTGTCTTAGCGGTAGGATTTTCTCAGACTAATGATGAAAGGTAGTATGTAATGGTTAATGACAAGAAATGTGGCTACTAGTTTTTTCATCTTTGGTTCTTTCTACAATCTACATCAACAACCCTGGGAGATACATGAAGTAAGTGTATTCTTCCCCCCAAGCTGGCTTTGTATCTTAGGCAGAACTAGAATTCAGGGCAGGATGTGACTATAAAAGGGGCAGATCTTGCATTGTGAAGGTGCCCGGTGTCTGATGCCCTCATTGCTACACCACACTGACTTTTCTATAGTATTATAGACTTATCAAATGTATGTATTGGGTTTTTTAAAATTTTGTATTATTATTATTTTAAAAAATCCATTTCTACATTGAACAGTGTGTTGTCTAGGCATACAAGTATTAAAACATAATAATCATCACATTCATAATACTCTTATCAAAATCCAACCATATACTAAAAATAGCCATCAAATTGTTAAAAATAGTGTTACCTGCATTAACATTAGTTATATAACAATCAAAGTATTTACTAATCCGTTATAAATCTTGCTCACATAATGCACATATTCTCATATTTCCAACTTTCTAACCTGTGTTTTTATCAGCTAACCATTGGTAAAATAGGTCCCATGTCATATAACATTCCATTTCTTCTTTTTCTTTAATTTTTAACGTTAACCTATCAATTTCTGCACATTCCAGTATTTTTTTAATTATATTTTCCTCTGTAGGAGTTTCTTCATTTTTCCAAAATTGTGCATATACTATTCTAGTTGCTGTTAAAATATGTAAAACTAAATAAATATTACCTTTATTATAATTTCCTGGTAACATGCCCCGTAAGAATATCTCTGGTTTTAGATCTATATGTTGTTTTTATCATTGCTTTCAACCATACATGTATTTTATTCCAATATTTTTTTGCTTTGGGGCATGTCCAACATATTTCAACATTTAGCAGATTTATCTTTATACATATTCGCTAGTCTAGCAGGTGAAAAGTGCCATCTGCAGAACATTTTACAAAGATGTTCTTTATATGCTGTTGACATTGTAAGTTTATAGTTTCTGTCCCACAGTTTCTGCCATTTATCTAATTCTATTGTATAGCCAAAATTCTTAACCCATATTACCATTGTCTCCTTTACTTGTTCCTCTTCCAATTTAGTACTTAGTAAATAATTGTATATCCTTTTAATTAATTTCTCGTCTATCCCCATTAGAATCTGATCCAATTCAGCTGGTTCTTTATAAAAGCCATATAACTTTCTGTCTCTTTCATATATGGATTGTATCTGTAACTGTGGCCACCATGATGTCAATACCTAGTCCAGTGGTGGTGAATCTATGGCATGCGTGCCAGAGGCGGCACCCAGAGCCCTCTCTATGGGCACACGTGCTGTCGTCCCAGCCCCGTCTCCCCCCACGGCCCCCTACTCACCAGCAGCACCCCGGAGGAGAATCACCTGCGAGTGTGGGCCACACAGAGCAGCACAGCCAAGCACATGGAGCCAGGCAGTGGTGTGGGCAGGGTGTGAACAGAGGACATGGCTACCATGGCGCTGCTGGGCTGCCTAGGTGATCTGTGGCAGGTCGTGGAGGTGGGTGGGGCAGGGGCAGAGCAGGGTGTGGGTGTGGGGGAGGGGGCGGGATGGGTGGAACGGGGCGGGGGCGGGTTTTGGGCACTCGGTCTGTAAAAGGTTCGCCATCACTGACCTAGTCTATTAAGTTCTTGTTTAGTTTTAAGTTCCCCCTTTTCATTTAATATATACTGTAGTTGTATCTTATAATTTTTTCCATATTAATTATATTCAGGTGTATTAACGCCTCCATTGTAGATAACCAGACTGGTATTTTCAAATAGTGTTGTTCTTTAATTTTTGTCCATACTAGCAGTAATGCATTCCTAATATAATGTCTTTGAAAGTAGCTATGTATATCACTCTTCCCATACCATAAAAACGCTTGCCATCCCAATTGAAGATCATGATCCTCCAATGTTAACAATCTTATGTTCCTCAAATTAATCCATTCTTTCACCCATGTGAGTACCAATGGTTGATAATATAGCTCCCAATCTGGAAGGCCAAAGCCTCCTCTATTTTTGGCATCTTGTAACATTTTTACATTTATTCTCGCTTTTTTGCCTTGCCATATAAATTTTAATATCATTTTATTTAATTCTTCAAAGTATTTTTTCCCTAGTCTTATTGGAATTGTCTGGAACAGGTACAAAAATCTTGGCAAAATATTCATCTTAATTGTAGCTATTCTACCCAACAAGGACAGTTGTAGGTTTTTCCAGTTTTACAAATCTACTTTAATTTGCACTTTCAATTTATCATAGTTATCTTCTTTGATAATTACACATCTTGCTGTTAGTTGAACTTCTAGATATTTAACTTTCTTTGCAATCTGCATACCCATCATCTTTGCAAATTCTCTTTTCTGTTTATCTGTAAAGTTTTCAACTAATATTTTGGTTTTCTCTTTGTTTATTTTCAATCCTGCCACTGCACCATATTCTTCTATTTTCTCAATTAATTTAGGTCCTGTTTCTTGTGGTTCTTCTAAAATAAACAAATGCCTGTAGTTTATACTCCTCCTTCTTTATTTTCATGCGTTTTATTCCACTGTCTTGCCTAATATTTCTGTTCAATACCTCTAAAGTTAAAATAAATAACAATGGAGATAGGGGACATCCTTGCCTTGTATGCTTAGTTATATTGAAGTTCTCTGTCAGGTCCCCATTTATAATCACCTTTGTTGTTTGTTTATAATATATTGCCTTAATTATGTTAATAAATTTCTCTCCAAAGTCCATATATTTAATTGTAAAAGCATAAATTGCCAGTTCACATTGTCAAATGCCTTCTGTGCATCAAGGAAGATCAGTGCCATTTGCTTTCCAGGGTGCATTTCATAGTATTCCAATGTATTCAAGATCAACCGCATATTGTTTTTAATTTGCCTCTTAGGTGGAAATCCATTCTTTATATATATATATAAATATTTTATTGATTTTCTATTTTCACAAACAAGTGCTCCATAAACAACGTGGTGACTAAGTCCGTTAATAATTCGGTGATGCATATAAGTTTTTCCAACTAAGTCCAATGTTACACCTGCCAATACATTCTCTCTTCTTCTGGTAATAACAATTTTTCACATTATGTGTATGTATTGTTATAATCCCGTGTTTCAGAAGGACTAGGAGTGGCTCTCTGTGTTTCTTGCTTGTTCATCCACCCTACCACACAAATCACTTCCTGCAATGAAGACAGGACCTGAGCATTTCTGCATGCCAAATCCATGCTAAATTCCTGTATTATCACTCTCCCAAAGCTAAGAACAGAATATTTTTAAAATTTCTCAGGTCATACCAATTACTCACAATTATGTGAGTAAACTCTAGAGGAGAGTTTAAGAACACTAACTTCCATCAAAACGAGCAATTGTAACTGCAGCTAGGATCGACTTTCCACTACTGAAAGATGGCTGGCAATTTTCATAATTTCCTTTTGCAGTTCCTTGCCTTACATAGCATCCACAGGATTTGGCGGTCAGGTTTTGACATTTTCCTGCATGTTCCACCCCATTTATGTGTGAGTAGAAAATCTGCAGGTACAAAAGGGACAAGGCTTGTGACACATCACTGTCATGGTGCTTTCATCATTTTGCCTCCCTGTAGATATCATCCTTCAGAAATTCTGACTTGGCGTTGGCCGGATGAGTTCACTTCAGAGAAGATGGAGTGCTTGAAAGCCTTCCTGTAATTAAGTCACCTGTCCACCTCAAAGTTTACCTATCAAGCTTTCATAGAGAGCGTTCGCTTGATATTCTAATCTAGGCCAAGTCTGGACATACAGTAGCTATCTGTAGGTTTCTGCATAATGAAAAAAATGGCTGATGTGAAAGAATATCACAATGCAAACCTAGTCCTTTTGCATTCATATCCTGATGTGAGACAAGGATGTCAGTCATGGGATTTGTCTTGTGGCATTATGTGTGCATTTTCACTTCCTTATTCCCTTGCAGAGGCTTATGAATCTGGAGCTATTAGTTTCTCCTGACACGGGGAGCTATTTAATGTTAAAACCTGCATAAGTCCAAGTTAAGTGTTTAAAGGCATTGTTTTTGTTTCCCTTAAAATGAAGAATTCAAGCATTATATGGTTGTTCCTCTCAGCATTTTGGCTGTTCCATCTCCTCGATTAAATCTTCCTTATGATTAATATCAAATCAGGGATAGTTGAGTTTCTTGGGCCTTCCTCTAAAGGAGATAGTAGATGGCAAAGTAACTCAGGATCCAGATCATGTTCAGTCTAGTTCAGGTTCATCACCGAAGGTAGCAAAATTATTCCTTATGTAATATGCTTGTGGAGGGTTGATTGAATGGTGAAAAATTACAATTTGCCATGGCATGCAAAAGTAATTCATGGCCAGGGTGTAGCTTCCTCTTCTCTGTGAATGGTGGCTCTAATCTGAATTGGGTCCCTGAATACTTACACACAACAGGAAAGAAAACAAAAAGTGGTGCTGTATGATCCAAAACGTAAAAGTGATTTGGTGATGCTTTTGAAGAAGAATTAAAGCTACGTCCAGTTGTAATTGACAGAGAGATTTAAATATTCCACCTGGAATTTGTTCATAATTAAGAAGTCAACTGGGAGGCTGTTCCATGAAGTCATAGGCTATGCTGTATACTGAATATATTTTATTCATCTATAACTTTGCAGGAAAAAAACAAAACAAAACAAAATCAATATAAATTTCCAGCAAGCAAGTTGTGAGCTCTGAATGCTAAATAATGGCATGCCTTTGTACCAATAACATAATCTGATTAGCATACTTAGGAACTCACATTATGTATGTGCAAGTATACATTGCCTTAACCCAGGGGTGTCAAACTCGCAACGTCATGTGACATGTCGCAACGTATCGCAACTTTTTTTCCATTGCCGGCAATGGGGTGGGCCCGATTTCACCATGACGCATCTGGCCTGTGGCCGGCAGTTTGACACCCCTGCCTTAACCCATGGTTTGCTTACATACATTTTGACACAAATGGTAGTTTTATATGAAATGCTGTGAACACAACCAAATTTAACTTAGAATCTCCTTGGATGGTAATGTCAAAAATATCCAGTGTGAACATTATATTCATCTAACTTTTTATTGTTTTGTGTTTGTGCAATTAAATTATCTCTGCTCCATGAAACTTGTCTATAGCACTCTTCAGCTTTAATGTTCAAATTCCCAAGAGCTTTTGCCTCTCTGCATAAGTTGTGAAATATCACAACTCTAAACAACAGCATGTACTCAGAAGAAAATTCATACAAGCGTTGTAGCAATCCATGCTACTGTATTTTCCCCAACTACTGTAAACATTTCTGTAGGTCCCTTATGGTCAGAGAAGATGGGAGATTGGGGTCCAGTAACATTTGGAAGGTCACAGATTTTGCATTCTTACTTAGATTCATAAAAAGACACATTCAAAATTGGAAGAATTTCCAAATAGAAATATATACCATACAGCTGGTCCTTGCTTAACTACCTCTCATTCAATTGGTTGCAGCATCCCACAGTTACGTGACTGTGATCTGGGTGCTTGGTACCTGGCTCATAATTACAATGTCACAGCATTCTGCAATGACATGTTTGCCATTTGTGACCTCTGCTGGTTTTCTACAAGCAAAATCCATGGGGAAGCCGACAGGACATTTCAAATGGCAACCATAGGATGTCTTTGCTAAATGAACTATGGTATTTTACCTAATGACAGCAAATAGATGTGCTGGAGTTTCCATCACTATGCACCACTTTCTATGGTCTCATGTGTTGCATTTTACAACCACATCAATTAGCGAAGGTAATACTGGTCCCAATTGCTTCTGGATGTGACAATTTTTACATTTTCATCTGGATAAATCAGATGCAAGTTTTATTGACTTGGTAGGAAAGGGAATTGCAGCGTATTTTTTTTTCCAGGCCAAATTATATTTGCCAAAACTCCTACGCAGCAATTAGAAATATAAGAGATCTGTCTTCCTTTCCAGCTGGACAATTTATCTTGTTCTTTTAAGATGAATTAAAGAATATTTTGTGTGTGTTCTGAAAATGTTCTTGCTGAAATTCAGAAACAGTTTGTTTCTCCTGGATTTGAACCGAAGAGCGAAAGTATCCCATAATATTATTTATAAGTATCACAAGATTTAACATAAACCAGAAAATTAAAGAACTCTAACCAGTGATGTTTCTATTTTACAAGTCAGAACAATTCATTGACTATAAAAGTTTGAATTTGTGAATGATGCCAATCATTTAGTTGCATTTCTTAATCCCTCCCTTAATCCATGCATTGTACTACTCTACATGTGACTGCAGCTCTGAAGTAGCTACATATTTAAAAATATGTAGAAAGGTGTGGGAGAAAGCATGTCAAATTTATTTAAGTGTGGAACTTGCTGTACTCAGTAACATGTTGCTCTTGTGGACATCTATACTCTTCCCGTTGAAAACTGTCATTGTTTTGGAAAAAGAATCCGACACTGTATCTGGAATCTGAGTTAGGATTTTCATTTAGTGATATTAGGACTGTAAGGCATCACTCATCTACAATTCTTCCTTATTTTAAGTTCTCAGGCTTAGACTCTAAAAGGAGTCTGTTCTGTTATTGGATGGATGGGATCTACTAGAACTGAACCCAATGTCACAGTAGATTCTGGATTATCTTTTCTGCACCCAAGACCTTTATGATCTGTCTAGCCAAAGCTTTCCTTTATCAGTCCCTTTCACACTTCTTCATTGGAACTAAAGTGATTGAACAACATAGAAGTAAATGAAGTAAACTGGTTGTTCTTAACCTGTGGTCTGCGGACCCCTGGGCCTCCGTGTTGTTGTCACAGGGGGTCTGCGAAGGCTTGAAGAAATATTATGATTTAAATCTTGGATTAAGTCTCAGTGGTCCATGGCCATGAACTGTGGCCACAAAATGTATTTAAGGGGGGTCTGTGGTGAAGAAAAGGTTGAGA
>NW_015386201.1:551638-560816 GCF_001527695.2 Protobothrops mucrosquamatus | reverse complement strand
TGTTGTTGTCACAGGGGGTCTGCGAAGGCTTGAAGAAATATTATGATTTAAATCTTGGATTAAGTCTCAGTGGTCCATGGCCATGAACTGTGGCCACAAAATGTATTTAAGGGGGGTCTGTGGTGAAGAAAAGGTTGAGAACCACTGAAGAAAATGATGGAATAAAAATTGGTTACCTGATTTTTCTTTTCATGAATTGCTTAGTCTTTCCCCTATCACTACCCAGCATGAATCCAACACATTTGCCCAATTCTGCCATTTTTAAATACCCAGGAATTCTTTTCACTTACTTGATTTCTTTTGCCAAAGACGGTAGGCTTCTGCCACATGGATCCAGAGGATATATCCACTTTGCTGTTAGATCTAGAGTGAGAATGAAAAGAAAAATGAACAGTGAGCAAATATTCACTCCCCCTAATAATTACTTTATGCCACGTCCTCGAGACATTGCCTTCACCTGATCCCCACCCGCAGATTAACCAGATTAAATTCACTTTTCGCTCTTCCTGTTTTAAACGGGCAATTTGCTTCAACTTTGCCCAACAAGTTTCACTCTGGAGATAATCTAGGATACTTAAGTGTGGTTAGGACCACATTAGACTGCTATGGGCCACCCCACCTCTCCTCGGGCTGCTGGGCATTTCCAGGCCATTTTCTCGTGTGTTGTAGGAAAGAGGCATCTTTGCATGTAAAACCTAAATGGATTTTCAAGGGAGTACTGATCTTTTGCTGCAGAAGAGCTGAAATTAGGCCAGGAAAGGAGCTAGGGTGCTGCCAACTATGTCTTAACAGAATAACAGGGACTTTGGAAGTTTTTTTTAGTCCAAACCCCTGCTCAAGCAGGAGACCCTTCACCATTTCAGACAAATGGCTGTCCAGTCTCTTCTTAAAAGCCTCCAGTGAAGACGCACCCACAACTTCTGAAGACAAGCTGTTCCACTGATTAATTGTTCTCATTGTCAGGGAAATTTCTCCTTAGTTCTAGGTTGCTCCTCTTCTTGATTAGTTTCCATCCATTGCTTCTTGTCTTGCCTTCTGGTGCTTTGGAAAACTCCCCTCTTCTTTGTGGCAGCCCCTCAAATATTGGAGCACTGCTATCATGTCATCCCTAGTCCTTCTTTTCACTAGACTAGACATACCCAATTCCTGCAATTGTTCTTCATTTAGCCTGCAGCCCCCAAATCATCTTTATTGCTCTTTTCTGGACTCTTTCCAGAGTTTCTACATCTTTTTTATAAAATGGTGTATTATACTATTATATAATAACCATATTATAATATTAATATTATAATATATAATAATATAATATACAACATATTATAATGTTATAATAATGATGTATAATATAGTGTATTGCTAGTTCATTTGATTATAGTACAGGCATTCTGCTACTACTCACCCAATGGAGAGTGGCTGTACTTTATGTATGGATGTATTTTTATTATTTTTATGACTTGGAAAAGTGGAACCATTTTACCCAGTTCATTCTGGCTCCATGGCCAGTTCCAGGTGCTGCCAGCCTTGAGGAAAAACTGGATTCACTGCCAGTCCAGAGGAATCCAAGTTGTGAATGGAGCTTGCTCAGTGTAGATTTTTTTCCCTCCCCCTTCAATATGCACTCCTCCTCCATGCCTGGGACTTTTCAGCTAGTCTAGTTTTGGGCACAGATTAAGTATTGTTTCGGAAAAGGAATAAACTCAATAAAACAGGTCTACTGCCTTTCTAGAAATAGCTGGTTGATAGGAGAAAGGTATGGAAAATATTATGCCTATGACCTGCTTGCTAGACAGCTTGGGAGGTNCTGATCCAATTCAGCTGGTTCTTTATAAAAGCCATATAACTTTCTGTCTCTTTCATATATGGATTGTATCTGTAACTGTGGCCACCATGATGTCAATACCTAGTCCAGTGGTGGTGAATCTATGGCATGCGTGCCAGAGGCGGCACCCAGAGCCCTCTCTATGGGCACACGTGCTGTCGTCCCAGCCCCGTCTCCCCCCCACGGCCCCCTACTCACCAGCAGCACCCCGGAGGAGAATCACCTGCGAGTGTGGGCCACACAGAGCAGCACAGCCAAGCACATGGAGCCAGGCAGTGGTGTGGGCAGGGTGTGAACAGAGGACATGGCTACCATGGCGCTGCTGGGCTGCCTAGGTGATCTGTGGCAGGTCGTGGAGGTGGGTGGGGCAGGGGCAGAGCAGGGTGTGGGTGTGGGGGAGGGGGTGGGATGGGTGGAACGGGGCGGGGGCGGGTTTTGGGCACTCGGTCTCTAAAAGGTTCGCCATCACTGACCTAGTCTATTAAGTTCTTGTTTAGTTTTAAGTTCCCCCTTTTCATTTAATATATACTGTAGTTGTATCTTATAATTTTTTCCATATTAATTATATTCAGGTGTATTAACGCCTCCATTGTAGATAACCAGACTGGTATTTTCAAATAGTGTTGTTCTTTAATTTTTGTCCATACTAGCAGTAATGCATTCCTAATATAATGTCTTTGAAAGTAGCTATGTATATCACTCTTCCCATACCATAAAAACGCTTGCCATCCCAATTGAAGATCATGATCCTTCAATGTTAACAATCTTATGTTCCTCAAATTAATCCATTCTTTCACCCACGTGAGTACCAATGGTTGATAATATAGCTCCCAATCTGAAAGGCCAAAGCCTCCTCTATTTTTGGCATCTTGTAACATTTTTACATTTATTCTCGCTTTTTTGCCTTGCCATATAAATTTTAATATCATTTTATTTAATTCTTCAAAGTATTTTTTCCCTAGTCTTATTGGAATTGTCTGGAACAGGTACAATAATCTTGGCAAAATATTCATCTTAATTGTAGCTATTCTACCCAACAAGGACAGTTGTAGGTTTTTCCAATTTTACAAATCTACTTTAATTTGCGCTTTCAATTTATCATAGTTATCTTCTTTGATAATTACACATCTTGCTGTTAGTTGAACTCCTAGATATTTAACTTTCTTTGCAATCTGCATACCCATCATCTTTGCAAATTCTCTTTTCTGTTTATCTGTAAAGTTTTTAACTAATATTTTGGTTTTCTCTTTGTTTATTTTCAATCCTGCCACTGCACCATATTCTTCTATTTTCTCAATTAATTTAGGTCCTGTTTCTTGTGGTTCTTCTAAAATAAACACCAAATCATCAGCAAATGCCTATAGTTTATACTCTTCCTTCTTTATTTTCATGCGTTTTATTCCACTGTCTTGCCTAATATTTCTGTTCAATACCTCTAAAGTTAAAATAAATAACAATGGAGATAGGGGACATCCTTGCCTTGTATGCTTAGTTATATTAAAGTTCTCTGTCAGGTCCCCATTTATAATCACCTTTGCTGTTTGTTTATAATATATTGCCTTAATTATGTTAATAAATTTCTCTCCAAAGTCCATATATTTAATTGTAAAAGCATAAATTGCCAGTTCACATTGTCAAATGCCTTCTGTGCATCAAGGAAGATCAGTGCCATTTGCTTTCCAGGGTGCATTTCATAGTATTCCAATGTATTCAAGATCAACCGCATATTGTTTTTAATTTGCCTCTTAGGTGGAAATCCATTCTTTTTTTATATATATAAATATTTTATTGATTTTCTATTTTCACAAACAAGTGCTCCATAAACAACGTGGTGACTAAGTCCGTTAATAATTCGGTGATGCATATAAGTTTTTCCAACTAAGTCCAATGTTACACCTGCCAATACATTCTCTCTTCTTCTGGTAATAACAATTTTTCGCATTATGTGTATGTATAGTTATAATCCCGTGTTTCAGAAGGACTAGGAGTGGCTCTCTGTGTTTCTTGCTTGTTCATCCACCCTACCACACAAATCACTTCCTGCAATGAAGACAGGACCTGAGCATTTCTGCATGACAAATCCATGCTAAATTCCTGTATTACCACTCTCCCAAAGCAGTATCTGGCTAAGAACAGAATATTTTTAAATTTTCTCAGGTCATACCAATTACTCACAATTATGTGAGTAAACTCTAGAGGAGAGTTTAAGAACACTAACTTCCATCAAAACGAGCAATTCGCTAGGATCGACTTTCCACTATTGAAAGATGGCTGGCAATTTTCATAATTTCCTTTTGCAGTTCCTTGCCTTACATAGTATCCACAGGATTTGGCGGTCAGGTTTTGACATTTTCCTGCATGTTCCACCCCATTTATGTGTGAGTAGAAAATCTGCAGGTACAAAAGGGACAAGGCTTGTGACACATCACTGTCATGGTGCTTTCATCATTTTGCCTCCCTGTAGATATCATCCTTCAGAAATTCTGACTTGGCGTTGGCCGGATGAGTTCACTTCAGAGAAGATGGAGTGCTTGAAAGCCTTCCTGTAATTAAGTCACCTGTCCACCTCAAAGTTTACCTATTAAGCTTTCATAGAGAGCGTTCGCTTGATATTCTAGGCCAAGTCTGGACATACAGTAGCTATCTGTAGGTTTCTGCATAATGAAAAAAATGGCTGATGTGAAAGAATATCACAATGCAAACCTAGTCCTTTTGCATTCATATCCTGATGTGAGACAAGGATGTCAGTCATGGGATTTGTCTTGTGGCATTATGTGTGCATTTTCACTTCCTTATTCCCTTGCAGAGGCTTATGAATCTGGAGCTATTAGTTTCTCCTGACACGAGGAGCTATTTAATGTTAAAACCTGCACAAGTCCAAGTTAAGTGTTTAAAGGCATTGTTTTTGTTTCCCTTAAAATGAAGAATTCAAGCATTATATGGTTGTTCTTCTCAGCATTTTGGCTGTTCCATCTCCTCGATTAAATCTTCCTTATGATTAATATCAAATCAGGGATAGTTGAGTTTCTTGGGCCTTCCTCTAAAGGAGATAGTAGATGGCAAAGTAACTTAGGATCTAGCTCAGGATCATCATTGAAGGTAGCAAAGTTATTCCTTATGTAATATGCTTGTGGAGGGTTGATTGAATGGTGAAAAATTACAATTTGCCGTGACATGCAAAAGTAATTCATGGCCAAGGTGTAGCTTCCTCTTCTCTGTGAATGGTGGCTCTAATCTGAATTGTGTCCCTGAATACTTACACACAACAGGAAAGAAAACAAAAAGTGGTGCTGTGTGATCCAAAACTTAAAGGTGATTCGGTGATGCTTTTGAAGAAGAATTAAAGCTACGTCCAGTTGTAATTGACAGAGAGATTTAAATATTCCACCTGGAATTTGTTCATAATTAAGTAGTCAACTGGGAGGCTGTTCCATGAAGTCATAGGCTATGCTGTATACTGAATATATTTTATTCATCTATAACTTTGCAGGAAAAAAACAAAACAAAACAAAATCAATATAAATTTCCAGCAAGCAAGTTGTGAGCTCTGAATGCTAAATAATGGCATGCCTTTGTACCAATAACATAATCTGATTAGCATACTTAGGAACTCACATTATGTATGAGCAAGTATACATTGCCTTAACCCAGGGGTGTCAAACTCGCAACGTCACGTGACATGTCGCAACATATCACAACTTTTTTCCATTGCCAGCAATGGGGTGGGCACGGTTTCACCATGACACATCTGGCCCGTGGCCGGCAGTTTGACACCCCTGCCTTAACCCATGGTTTGTTTAAATACATTTTGACACAAATGGTAGTTTTATATGAAATGCTGTGAACACAACCAAATTTAACTTAGAATCTCCTTGGATGGTAATGTCAAAAATATCCAGTGTGAACATTATATTAATCCAACTTTTTATTGTTTTGTGTTTGTGCAATTAAATTACCTCTGCTCCATGAAAATATCACAACTCTAAACAACAGCATGTACTCAGAAGAAAATTCATACTAGTGTTGTAGCAATCCATGCTGTGAATTTTCCCCAACTACTGTAAACATTTCTGTAGGTCCCTTATGGTCAGAGAAGATGGGATCCAGTAACATTTGGAAGGTCACAGATTTTGCATTCTTACTTAGATTCATAAAAAGACACATTCAAAATTGGAAGAATTTCCAAATAGAAATATATACCATACAGCTGGTCCTTGCTTAACTACCTCTCATTCAATTGGTTGCAGCATCCCACAGTTACGTTACTCTGATCTGAATGCTTGGTACCTGGCTCATAATTACAATGTCACAGCATTCTGCAATGACATGTTTGCCATTTGTGACCTCTGCTGGTTTTCTACAAGCAAAATCCATGGGGAAGCTGACAGGAGATTGCAACCATAGGATGTCTTTGCTAAATGAACTATGGTATTTTACCTAATGACAGCAAATAGATGTGTTGGAGTTTCCATCACTATGCACCACTTTCCATGGTCTCATGTGTTGCATTTTACAACCACATCAATTAGCAAAGGCAATACTGGTCCCAATTGCTTCTGGATGTGACAATTTTTACATTTTCATCTGGACAGATCAGATGCAAGTTTTATTGACTGGGTAGGAAAGGGAATTGCAGCGTATTTTTTTTTCCAGGCCAAATTATATTTGCCAAAACTCCTACGCAGCAATTAGAAATATAAGAGATCTGTCTTCCTTTCCAGCTGGACAATTTATCTTGTTCTTTTAAGATGAATTAAAGAATATTTTGTGTGTGTTCTGAAAATGTTCTTGCTGAAATTCAGAAACGGTTTGTTTCTCCTGGATTTGAACCGAAGAGCGAAAGTATCCCATAATATTATTTATAAGTATCACAAGATTTAACATAAACCAGAAAATTAAAGAACTCTAACCAGTGATGTTTCTATTTTACAAGTCGGAACAATTCATTGACTGTAAAAGTTTGAATTTGTGAATGATGCCAATCATTTAGTTGCATTTCTTAATCCCTCCCTTAATCCATGCATTGTACTACTCTACATGTGACTGCAGCTCTGAAGTAGCTACACATTTAAAGCTATGTAGAAAGGTGTGGGAGAAAGCATGTCAAATTTATTTAAGTGTGGAACTTGCTGTACTCAGTAACATGTTGCTCTTGTGGACATCTATACTCTTCCCGTTGAAAACTGTCATTGTTTTGGAAAACGAATCCGACACTGTATCTGGAATCTGAGTTAGGATTTTCATTTAGTGATATTAGGACTGTAAGGCATCACTCATCTACAATTCTTCCTTATTTTAAGTTCTCAGGCTTAGACTCTAAAAGGAGTCTGTTCTGTTATTGGATGGATAGGATCTACTAGAACTGAACCCAATGTCACAGTAGATTCTGGATTACCTTTTCTGCACCCAAGACCTTTATGATCTGTCTAGCCAAAGCTTTCCTTTATCAGTCCCTTTCACACTTCTTCATTGTAACTAAAGTGATTGAACAACATAGAAGTAAATGAAGTAAACTGGTTGTTCTTAACCTGTGGTCTGCGGACCCCTGGGCCTCCACGTTGTTGTCACAGGGGATCTGCGAAGGCTTGAAGAAATATTATGATTTAAATCTTGGATTAAGTCTCAGGGGTCCATGGCCATGAACTGTGGCCACAAAATGTATTTAAGGGGGGTCTGTGGTGAAAAAAGGTTGAGACCCACTGAAGAAAATGATGGAATAAAAATTGGTTACCTGATTTTTCTTTTCATGAATTGCTTAGTCTATCACTACCCTGCATGAATCCAAAACATTTGCTCAATTCTGCAATTTTTAAATACCCAGGAATTCTTTTCACTTACTTGATTTCTTTTGCCAAAGATGGTAGGCTTCTGCCACATGGATCCAGAGGATATATCCACTTTGCTGTTAGATCTAGAGTGAGAATGAAAAGAAAAACGAACAGTGAGCAAATATTCACTCCCCCTAATAATTACTTTATGCCACGTCCTCGAGACATTGCCTTCACCTGATCCCCACCCGCAGATTAACCAGGTTAAATTCACTTTTCACTCTTCGTGTTTTAAACGGGCAATTTGCTTCAACTTTGCCCAACAAGTTTCACTCTGGAGATAATCTAGGATACTTAAGTGTGGTTAGGACCACATTAGACTGCTATGGGGCACCCCACCTCTTCTCGGGCTGCTGGGCATTTCCAGGCCATTTTCTCGTGTATTGTAGGAAAGAGGCATCTTTGCATGTAAAACCTAAATGGATTTTCAAGGGAGCACTGATCTTTTGCTGCAGAAGAGCTGAAATTAGGCCAGGAAAGGAGCTAGGGTGCTGCCAGCTATGTCTTAACAGAATAACAGGGACTTTGGAAGTTTTTTTTAATCCAAACCCCTGCTCAAGCAGGAGACCCTTTACCATTTCAGACAAATGGCTGTCCAGTCTCTTCTTAAAAGCCTCCAGTGAAGACGCACCCACAACTTCTGAAGGCAAGCTGTTCCACTGATTAATTGTTCTCATTGTCAGGAAATTTCTCCTTAGTTCTAGGTTGCTCCTCTCCTTGATTAGTTTCCATCCATTGCTTCTTGTCTTGCCTTCTGGTGCTTTGGGAAATAGGTTGACTCCCCTCTTCTTTGTGGCAGCCCCTCAAATATTGGAGCACTGCTATCATGTCATCCCTAGTCCTTCTTTTCACTAGACTAGACATACACAATTCCTGCAATTGTTCTTCATTTAGCCTGCAGCCCCCAAATCATCTTTATTGCTCTTTTCTGGACTCTTTCCAGAGTTTCTACATCTTTTTTTATAAAATGGTCTATTATACTATTATTATATAATAACCATATTATAATATTAATATTATAATATATAATAATATAATATACAACATATTATAATGTTATAATAATGATGTATGATATAGTGTATTGCTAGTTCATTTGATTATAGTACAGGCATTCTGCTACTACTCACCCAATGGAGAGTGGCTGTACTTTATGTATGGATGTATTTTTATTATTTTTATGACTTGGAAGAGTGGAACCATTTTACCCAGTTCATTCTGGCTCCATGGCCAGTTCCAGGTGCTGCCAGCCTTGAGGAAAAACTGGATTCAGTGCCAGTCCAGAGGAATCCAAGTTGTGAATGGAGCTTGCTCAGTGTAGATTTTTTTCCTTCCCCCTTCAATATGCACTCCTCCTCCATGCCTGGGACTTTTCAGCTAGTCTAGTTTTGGGCACAGATTAAGTATTGTTTCGGAAAAGGAATAAACTCAATAAAACAGGTCTACTGCCTTTCTAGAAATAGCTGGTTGATAGGAGAAAGGTATGGAAAATATTATGCCTATGACCTGCTTGCTAGACAGCTTGGGAGGT
>NW_015386201.1:546466-549666 GCF_001527695.2 Protobothrops mucrosquamatus | reverse complement strand
GAAACTTTGCTGTTTCAGTTCCTTGGGTAGTTCAAAGGCTGGGATGTCTACGATCATCTCTTTTTAGTCTTTTATACTTTATATTCAAGCTGCAGAGGGGAAGAATAAGAATAAAGCCAATGTCTTGTGATTTGGAGGTATTATTATTATTAATAATATATATTAATTATGTATTGGTCAGATGTAAAGGTAGACCTACAGTATAAGGTTTAATCAGATCTATTTATTAAATTGGGTTTAACTTAAAGGTAAATTAAAAGTAATCTGTTCACTGACAAAGTTTCAACTTTAATTTGTTTCAAGTCAATATCCATATTAAGCTCCAAATGTAAATTTTTCCACCTTGTTTGACAACTTCTTAAAAATAATTCAATCTTTTACAAGCAACCAAATTTTGTTTTATTGGGCCAATTTTATTCCACAAAGAAAGCTGACATTTCCACTCATTAAACTTTGGGTATGCCAGTGGTAAATGTCCTAAAAGATTAATAAAATGCCTTCTTGTAATTTAAAGCCACACAGTGCATGGTAATATTAATAATATTAACTTACCTTGAACAAAATCCTAGTCTTTTAGATACACTAAAAATTGAAGGGTTTTTTTTCCCAATTACAAAGGTTAACCTTGTAGGGTAGGCAAGGCGGGTTGTATGACGTGTGTGAGTTCTGGCACTTTTTTTTTTTTTTTTACAAAAAAAGCACTGCATAGAAGAATTAGTAGGTAATGCTGAGTCATCAACTACAATAGAGCTAATTGTAATAAAAAACAATATAAACTTACCCAAAAGAAGAAAAAATGTTAAGCTCTATTGTGCTTATTTGCAAGTAAATTGGTATAGGATTACAACCTCAGAAAATGTATTGCTTAACTTGGATCTGAATCTGAAATTTTTCAATGCAGAATCTTAGTCACTATTATGCAACAGAAGGTATTAAACAAGCAAATTTCTTTAAAAATTACCTGAGAAGCACTTAAAGTCATTTATGTTAAATGCTAGGCAAACAATAAGCAATAATAACATTAAAATATGTTCTATTTCAGTGTGAAAGAAAATTTAAAAACCTTTAGGCCTGCTGCCTCAGCTTCTTTTCTTCAAATGGAAACCCCAATACAGCCCTTTTGATCAATCCCAGCCCCAACGGTCCCAATCAAGTAAAATGTCAAGTAACTATGAGAGGATAGAATGACCTGTGGTGGGATCTCAGCCATGAAACACATGCTCTCTCTGAATTTGCACCTGGTACTCAATTAATAATTTCTTTAATGACAGATGGCATGAGATTTTTTTCTCTTCTGAAACACTGAAGCACTAAGAGTATCTCTAATGTAGATCAGCGGTCCCCAACCATTGTGGCTTGGTGGCCTGGCTGGAGGCTAGGGGAGAGAGAGGGGGAAACTAGGCCATTACCTGGTGCGTGCAGGTCAACTTGCATGAGCGGCGGCCCAGCGCACAAACACATGTGTACACAGCTCGATTTGTGCATGTTGAGGACCACCGCTCGCAAAAGTTGAGCTGTGGGTGTGTGTGAGCATGCCAGCCCGCCGCTTGTGCAGCTTGGTTCTGAATAGGCCACGGCCTGGTAGTGGGCTGCAGCCTGGGGGTGGGGACCTCTGATATAGATAACATTTCCCCCCAAAAAATACCTTCTTCTGTTGCAATTTGCAAGACCAATTATTAAGATCTCTCTCTCTCTCCAAATAGACTCTTTCCCACCCTGCTCATAATGATACACTAATACCAACACACAACATGAATAGTATATAATGAATTAAAAAAGCAGTGTCTCCAATATAACCAACTAAGAAAGTTGGTTAGAAAGATTACAAAAAGGTAGGGAAAACTTAAAAAGTCTTCCTCGCCTGACATGCAAAAAGACAAGAAAAGGGAAAGGAGATTTGTTTCTCCATAATAAACAGGACGACTTTTTAAAACACATCTTCTAAAGCAGGGGATCTCCAAACCTGGCAACTTGTGGACTTCAACTCCCAGAATGGCTGTCTGAAGGAAGTGATCTGTGCCAACTTTCAAAAAATGAGCCTGGAGTTCCAGAATGGAATTGGGAATCCGGATCCCATAGCATTGTGTCAACTCAAAGTCGGAAAAAAATCCTTTCTACTACCCATCATAGTATCTTTTAGAGTATCTTTTAAAAGTATGTCGTAATTACTTCTGTCATATGGCATTGATCTAGCATCGTCTTCCAGATGGATTTGGTTTGGCTCCTGTAAATACTGCCCTGTGAGGGGGAGGATGAATCTTGATTTGCAATGTATCTGGGACCCTCCATGCATAAAAAGATTGCCCCAGGGCATCAGTAAATGTTCGATTGGACTAGTTGGAATCAGAGGGCTTGAGTTTGGACTGATCCCTTGTAGCAACATGTAACAGTGTTAACTGTGTGTTTTATGGCTTTCAGTTGCTGGCTTTCTTTATACTAATGACTTTTGTTAGCATCAGGTAATAAAGCTATTTTATCAAAAACCACATCCTTGAATCTCTGCCTGTAAGTCTTCTGCTTCTAGATTAAGTTTCATATCAAGCTGCAATAAGATTAAAAATGAAATCAATCTTAATTGATATTTTTTACCTATTGCTGTTTTCAAAACAGCAGATTTTACCTGTATAACAGCACATTTGACTCAATAGTTTTGTCAGTTTTCAATTGACAGTTCAGTCAAACTGATGAAGGACTTGTTCTATAGCAACAATAAATGCATCATCAGCAATATTTTTAATTAGCTAGTCTCAGATTAGCTTCCTAAGAAAGTAACAGGCTAAAGAATTCACAAGAGCAAGAGTTGGAACAGCAAATAGTTAAGTGGCTGGGAAGGTGACCAAAAATGTGATCTGTCTTACCCACAGATGGAGGATTATGAAGAAAAACAATATATTGTGCAATGTTCACATTCATTTTGTGTATTATGATTATTTCAGAATACCACCGCTGTTTTCTGACTTTGGATGAATGAATGAATATACTGTAGATACAGCCATATGTTCTGGGAGAAATATTTACCAGTCAGTATGCATGCAAAGGTTCTCGGGTTTCTAATTTTCAGCATTAAAATTCAGGTAACAAACAATTCCGATCTTTGAGAGTTACACATAATAATAGAAAAGATTGAGCAATCAGTAAAAAAACAGGCCAGCAATCTTATTCAGTTCTGAATTCTGAGGCATCCTATGTTTCAGGTGGCT
>NW_015386201.1:505017-545445 GCF_001527695.2 Protobothrops mucrosquamatus | reverse complement strand
TATTGTACATCACAAAGTCTGGGGAAAATGTATTTCGTTGAAGCATGCAAAATTTAATTTGAAGAATTGTAAACTATCTTTTTAAAAAAATATATTCCAACTGCATGAGGATACAGCTTAAATAATCAGCTTTTCTTTAGTGATGGGACTTGAGAAACCTCTGTTGCTAAAGTGCTGTAAAGATGTAGATTCAGTGTTGAAAAATCCTTCTTCATCATGGCCACTAATGTTACTGCTCTCTGCAGTGGGCAAACAAAGAGGAGTCTTTATATTCCAGTCCTTCAAATAACCTGGACTCAAACAGTTAATGGTTTTATTGGCTAAAGTCAGCATCTCAAATCTGACAACAAATTCATTAATAATACAGCAATTGAAGCAATATAAATGTTATATTAATCAATCTCAATTTCCCAGGAATATTCAGAAGGGCGCATTGTACATCAGTTGAAATTACCAAACCATCTTTAAAGACAGTCACACCAAAATAAAGGTAAAGTAGCCTTCACGTCAAGCTTAACTCCTGGTGCCTGCATGGATTGACAATAATATGGAAGTCATTTGCCACTGACTTCTTCAAAGATTTTTTTTTTTACTTTTTCTAGTATTAAGACCTAAATCTTAGGTTAGCTTAGCTTAGCTTCCAAATACAGACAAAGTTGACCAAGTGCTCCCGTCAACTGAAATCCAACCTGTCTTATGTAATGGACATTAAAATACTTTAGTGCAAATAGTTGATAAGATTACACCAATCCTGATAGGACTGTAGCTAGTATATTAGCATAAGCTGCTAAAAAGTCTCTCCTGGCCAACACTGTTGCTTCAGATGTCATAGTAAATAATATAGAATTCCTAACTCTGCATTTTGTCTTTCAATGAGAATAGAACTGTACCTAAGATCGGTTGAAACCTCCATCGCTGCAATATATTAGTAACAACTGGTATGAATCAAGTTTCACTTGTTTATTCTCATCCTTCCTAAAACAACCCTCAAATCTCAATTCAAGAGTTTTGTAGATCAATAGATGAAAATCTGGGACAATAGTGAATAACACCTGAATACTTAACATATCAACACAAATCCCAAATGACTCTCCACAGCATGTAAATGTTGAAAACCAGGAGGCCATGGTGAAGCCAAGATTATGGGCTAAAAAGAAATTTCTGAGTCTTATCTTCCGGAAACACTTTTAACTAACTGTGAAAGCATCTGAGAATTTCAGAAGAATTACATACCCTGAATCTAGTCCCATGTAGACTTTCATTACTATTTTAGTCCCAGAAAGCAGGCTTGAAACCAGATTGGTTTCTTAACTGAGAACATCCAGAATCCCCCAGTTAAAGGCTACCACAGGCAAGAATGAAGTTAAGAAACTGATCTTTCAGTGGACTTATTACTATAAATGATTTATAACCACTGACTTCCAGTTCCAGGTTGTCCATGAGATATATTAAAGTTTCTTTTTGTTTTTTATTTGACATCACCTGTAGCAACCTTTTACTTATAATTTCAGTTCTTATTTAATTTTAATTTAATTTTTAATTTAATTTTTATTAAACTTATATGCCGCCCTTCTCCCAACAGGACTCAGGGCGGCTTACAGCATATTAAAACGGTACAAACACTATCCCCAATAAAAACCAATTAAAAACAAATATTTACCGCTGTGTTACCATTAAGATTCTAATTAAAATTGTCCCTATTTAAAATTCTCCCTAGGCCAGGAGATAAAAATATGTGTATAAGACTATCATCAATTGTCCTGACCTATTTTATTTTTCAGGTCTTTACTAATCACTGAACAGCCCAGAAAATTGTATGTTGTATTTGTGTCATTTTGCTGTTCTAGTCTCAGTCCAAACTATCGGAATGCTTTGAAGATGATGCTCCTGTGGATCATCTTCTTCAAAGAATATAGACATGACTCATTGAAAGCATTTGCATTTGCATTGTTAGAGTTAGATATCTCCTTCAAAATATTTATCCTCTTGTTCTTAAGCCATGTTTCGCTCTCTTTTGCAATATTGTCTAAAGGTCTAGTGCCTTGATTGTTTTATATATGTAATTTTCACTGTGATAATTACAGCCCCTTGAGAAATAATTACAATGTCTTGTGGAAGGACCTTTTTTCTTCTGTGGAAAAGCCACAAATGAATTGTCTCCCTTGTCAGTCACTCATGGGTTCCTCTGTGAGATAATACAATTATCATGATGTATTTGTTGATCCTTCTGCATAATTCTTCCTAGACTGTAAGCAATTTCAGCCAGAGGTTGCCTTTCTCTCAATCCTTGATAAGAATTCATTCATTTTAATGTTTATGGGTAATAATCACAACAATCCAAGCATTTAATGGAAAACAATAATAATGCAAACATTACCATACCCCAAAGGAAAATAATGAATTGGTTGATTTTCAAATACTGTATGTTCACCGAGTCTCTGTTTTAGAACATTGCTTATAGCTATTAGTTTTATGGAAGGAAATTATAATCCTCCTCTTTTTCACTTCAAAGTTTTAATTTAAAAAGTTTGGCTTAACAATACAGCAAAAATAAAAGGACAAAATTAGATGATCTGGCCAAACATAAATGAATTGATATTTATTTGTCAATATTTATATGCTACCCATCTAAACTACTCTTAGTTTAAAAGACAGTAAAAAAATCCCGATAAACCACTAAAAAGCAGGGAGAGTAGGATAAGGTTTATCAGCAAAGTTATTTAAAGATTGCAATCAGTGTTCGGGCATAGAAACATTCTGTGTTTTTCAACTTTAGATCACGCTAATATATATTGCTGCCTCAGGCAAAGTACAATTTGATGTCTTGCTCATTCCCTGTATTTTTAATTTTTTCATTAGATTTTTTTTATCCTGTCTTTATTACTTTATAAGTAACTCAAGGCAATGAACATACCTTGTACTTCTTCCTCCTATCTTCTCCACAGCAACCCTGTGTGGTGAATTGGGTTGAAAGAGAATGACTGGCCCAAAATCACCAGCCAGCTTTCATGGCTAAGGTGGGACTAGAATTCAAAGTCTCTTTGTTTTTAGACCAGCATCTTAACCACTACATCAATCTGGCTCTCAGAAATTGATTGGATAAACATTTGGATCTTATATAGGTAGTGGCTACAGTATTTCACTGGGTAGAGTGGGGAGTAGATAGTGTAAAGAAAGTCACATTATACTCTACTGTACTCTACTGTACTCTACTGTACTGTACTGTACTGTACTCTACTCTACTCTACTCTACTCTACACTACACTCACCTCACTCATTGTAGACACCCATGAGGCTATTTTCCTCTACAATTTTATATATAATTTTTATTAAAGAAATGTTTAACAAGATAAAAGCAATACAAATTTTAGAAAAGAAACAAGAAAAATAAAGAAGACTAGTGAATAAGAAAATGGAAAAAGAAATAGAAGTAGAAAAAAAAGAAAAAAAAATATAAAGAAGCAGCTTCCAATCTTTTTGACAGCAGTTATACAACATGTTATGTGTTCATGTTTTATTCTCTCTAAGGTTGTATACTAATTTTCTTCTCCCTTAAGCTACCATTTCTAACATCAAACTTATAAATCACAAGTTCATTATTTCTTTTTTCACCAAAAAAGGCTATAAGGAGCTTCCAGCCACTAATAAAATGTTAATAGTTGATCTTTCTCTAAGCAAACAAGTTAATTTTGCCTTCTCTTTCCCCCCCCCAGTTCTGTAATTCTTTGATTTATATAGTCATATGCTTTCACACACTTAGGCAACACACCATCCAGAAGCATCTTGAAATCAGCTGTCTGACTTCCCATTCAGAAATGTTATTTTTATAAATCATAAGGAAAAAAACAGGAAACCCTTTATGAGGAATGAAAAAAGCACAGTAAGACAAAACTACAGTTGGTTTTGACCCATAAAAGACTGTAGTCTTATTCAGTATTATGCACTACAAAGTACTGTTAAGGAGCACAGGATCATGTGTATAGGTCCCATACTTGTCCAAAGTGGTCCCATCCATGAGTGTTCAACCCTCTGGATCCAACAGAACGGACTGAAACAGTTTCTATCACGTTCCTCTGAACACTTGAGAGTTCTCCTTTATCAACTTCATTGATTACATCTGAAATTCTCTTGTTCCAGGAGAACACAGGTCAAACCCCCTCTGCATAAGAAAAGCGGGGATTTGAGAAAACAGGTGAAATATTCCATTTCAATGCTTTATTCAGTTCAATCTTTTGATGTCTGCATGCAGCAAGGTTTTTTCTCATTATTGGTCTCTCCTAAAGGCTAAATCTGCCTTGCAACTGACACATGTGGAACCATGGAAGCAACAGAGAGAAGAAAACTGGACCTCGTCTCTGAATGACTTCTCACTCCTGTCCCAAAAACTTTACCCTAACAGGATTTAGGCTTTGATTGGACAATCATTTCAGCAACCCATATAGTTGATTCCAGTATTAATCTTAAATCTTATTAGCCATGCTATTTATAAAGGCTGTACCGGGTTTTGGGATTGTTCAGTATTATTTACTCCAGAGCTCTGAATACTTGACTATAATATTCATATTATCATTCAAGAGCAGATCTGACTTGCTGATATTGTCCATTACTAAATAGACTCAAGTTATAATTTGAGGAATCCAAAAGGAATAACAACAATACTTGTAAGATTGGAACCTGTTTATGTAAAACAATCCACTAAATTAGCCTCACATTAAAAAGATGGGCAGCTGCAAATTATTTTGCTAGCATTTCTAGTATTTGGGTGATTCTTCTATAATGAATCTTCTCTTAATTGATACTTTTTACTGCCAAGTGTTTGAGGGTGTAGTCTACCTAAGACATAAAATAGGTCATAAACCCTGATGATGTTTTGTTGAATGAAAAATTATAAGGCTGGCTTCTTAATCATCTTGAAGTACTTCGTTTACTGAAAGAGAGATGTGTTACTGTGTGGCTTGATGTTTAAATAAAAACCTTTCTTTTGTTTATAGGATAGACTGATGAAATTGAGGATTTAGCCGGATTTCTGCAAGACTTACATACTATTGCTGCCCATTTTCAGATATTATAGAGTAGAACTGAAGCAGGCAAACAGGTCATGCCATATGGGCACTGTAGTTTTTCAGATTTCCAGATCAAATTTCTGGTCTGAAAAAGCCATCTCAGAAAAGTTAAGCGATCCTCTTTCAATTCAATATCAGATGCTCCATTGAGTAGAAGAGCTTAAAGACTCTTAAATACTAGGTGCTGAGGAGCATGGCAGGAAAAATGAATATTGTACTTATTACTGCTCCTGGATTGTCCAATGGTATTCTGAGACAGTAGTGTAGAAAACAGGATGCTGTTCAGAATGCTAAAGAGGCCTTTGGTCTATGCAGTGGTAGGATTCAAATATGTGAATAACTGGTTCTCTGTGTGGATGCCGCTTCCGGAAGTCCATTCTGGGCAGCAAAAAATTAGCTACCGGTTCTGCCGAACTGGTGCAAACTGGCTGAATCCCACAACTGAGTCACAGTATGTTTCATTAGAATTATGCTTTGTTAAGCATAACACAGAAATATGCAAACCAACTGGTATTTTTTGTCTTGTGCTCTTGGTCAATACAATTAATATGTGCACTAAAAGCCAGTTGAGGAGTTAAGGAATATGTGCAAAAAGAATCAACAATCTGTAATGGCTTGGCTAATCTATTCATCCAAACATATTCAGAAGGTTGTCTGAAGTTCATAATCAAAACTTGTAAAAGTGAATCTTATGTGCTTTGAACTAGCTGCACTAGCTATTTCTCCATCTGATGAGTCCTGCTTTCTACTGAAGTTTCTCCTTCTGCTTTTCCTGTTTTAATGATCTGGCTAAGCAGAAATTCCTACCAACCCTTTCCCATAGTATTTAAATAAATTGGAGTCCAGTTCATACCTAATAGTGGGAGCTGGTGTTAATTAGGATTATGTGGAAGATGTATGGCAACCTTCTCCAATGTTCCAAAAGTATCAAACCAATTCCCATAGTCTTCCATTTATTGCTACATGGTGTGAATCATTCATACATATTATTACTGTTCAGGAAGGTATGTCTTACTTCCATAAGAGAAGTAACCTTTGAAACTTGGAGCAATTGTTCTCATTACACATAGAGTGCCATTTCATTTCAATCACTTTTAATTTTACCAGAATGTTTAAAGCCCAAAGAGCCAAAAGTAGAAGCATATTTTTTTCTTAAAAGTACTGTTGATTTAGGATGATCCAAAGCATATATTCCAATACTAATAACTAGCCTTAACAACACTTCAAAAGTTGTAGATGTAGCTAATGCATACTCGTCAAACTGCAAAATGTCGTAATTTTAGGTAATCCAAATTCCATACACAATGACCTAGAGACTTGACTGGCATAAGTTTGTTCCAAAGTATTAATATCTCTAATTGTCTGTAATATTTTTTTTTCAAAAAAAATTACCCCATGGTATTTTCAGAATAGAAATAACCCAAATTCTAAATTTGTCATGTGGATAAAGGTTAAAATTACAGGTAATCCTCGAGTTATGACAGTTCACTTAGCGACCATTCAAAGTTACGACATAACATCCCCCCAAGTACTTACAACACATAGTCCCGAAGTTACGAATGTTATAGCACCACAGCAAGAGGTACTGCAACATTCGCCCTGCCTATTCCCCACCCACCCCCCCCGGCCGGGTCTCCACAGGCACTGGGCCTGTGGATACTTACCTTGCGAAGGTCTAGCAAGGCTTTGGTTTCATGGCCTGCTTCGATGCGTTTGCAGAGAATGGAGGCCTAAAATACCGCAAGATCATGTGAGATCAGTAGCGTGAGATGTTGCGCGCTACTGATCTTGCATGATCTCATGGTACTTTAGGCCTCTGTTCTCTGCAAACGGAGGCCTGCTTGAGATCTTCAGCAAAAGACTTTGTAAACGGAGGGAAGGCCTGAAGCACCGAAGCCTTCCCTTCGTTTGCAAAGCCTTTCACCATCTTTGGAAAAAGCTTTTGCTGTCGAGAATGGAAGCCAGGAGGGGCACACGCTTCCCTCCTGACCTTCATTCATGGCGGAAAAGGCCTTGAGGAAAGGCCTTTGCTGCTGTAAGTAAACAAAGGCCCGGAGGGACACGCGTACCCCTCTTGGGCTTTGTTCTTGGTGGCAAAAGCTTTTTGCAAAGACGACCGGAGCTTATAGGGATGCAATCTCTCTTCCCTGCAGGCCTCGGCAAGCCTTTGTTCAAAGCAAAACCATGGCAGAGAGGCTGGAGAGGAGACAGCTTCCTTGATCATTGAGAGCTATGTAAGATAAGTGACCCAGTAGGACAGGATGGGGGGAGAGGGAAGCATGAGATATTTCTGTGGGTTGGGGGAGGCCTTGGATAGTCAGAAGCACTAGGCTCCTCATGGCCTTCCCCACCCTGAGATACCTTGTGCACTTAACGACCCACACATTTGATTAGCGAATGCGTGGGCGAAAGCAGAGAGGATCACGTTCAAGTTATGTGATTCACTCCTACAAATCTTTGGATTACAAATGTAATTTGCAGGCTCCATTACATTCATAACTCGAGGATTACCTGTATACATTTACCCCAAAGTCTTCCAAATCAGTCTTTTGTGAGAGAAGAGAAAACCAATTTAGAGTGACACCATCAGTTCAACCTCCACCCCTGCCCTCCTCCACACCCTGTGGCTGCCGCAGCATTGCCTGCCCAAATTTAGCAGGTTAGATTGGGAATCATTATTTTCAATACAGGAGCATATAAATGTTTGCCCATTGGCACATCATGCGCAGTTTCATTTCCATTCTCTAAATGAATTTTGAGTTGGGCCTGTTCGATAGCAAGTGTAATTATGAATAAATAGAATTTATGTTTAGTTTAAAGAGATGATAATCTGTTTTAAAAACTGGTGAAGGGCAGAGTAATATATATAACATAAAGCAGGCAGGCAGGCAGAGAGAGAGAGAGAGAGAGAGAGAGAGAGAGAGAGAGAGAGAGAGAGAGAGAGAGAGAGAGAGATATCAAACTGGGCAAGATTCCATCTACAGTTAAATTTAAGCTTAGACTGCTTGCCAAGAGCAAGAGGACCAGGAAGTTGAACTTTGCTCTACATTGAGTCTGAAAAATAAGAGACGACCAGAAAGTTTTTGAGATCCTCTGAGCATATGGTTTTTTGGAGGAGGGTGGATTTCCCTCATGATGCAGATAGCTAGTGAGCGGGCTGAAGGGGTTTATCTGCTGGCTACACTCCAAACTTCCATTCCTCTCCAGCACACAGAGACACTGAGGTATTCATATGCTCTCTGCATGGCCTGTCTAGTAGATATAGGTTCCTGAACTCATTACTGTCATGAAAAAAAATCATATTTTTTATTAAATTATTCCCATCATGTAAGGCCATGCATTTCTCTGCTATTCAGATGGTCTCTGTAATCAGATGGCATAGGGACTCCCGTTCTGAAGGACACAAGGGTAATCAAATCATAATAATGAACAACTCAGTTTTCTGTTCTTTTCTCCCACATACACTTCCTTGGTTATGTTTGTCAATATCCTACAGCAGATGAGATTGAGAAATTATTTATTAACTTAAGAAGGCTTCAGTTTGGGAACCACTGATATTTGGAGAAATAAAAACTCACTTCCCCATTCTTCTCACATACTCTCACTTTTTTATTTCTGAATCAAACCTGGCAAATTTCTGAAAGTGAACTCATTTGTTATTATTCATGGACAGACTATTTTTTCCTAGTCAGTGTCTCTTTATTGGAATCATCATGACACAGAAACGGGATGTAAAAATTAAACATTGATATTCTGATTTCCTTTATAGCTAAGGCGTGGTTAATTTGTGCAATGTGACTCTGAATGCATAATCCATTCAGTAATGGCGAATCTATGAAACTATGTCAGAGGTGACATGCTGTGGCATTTTGGGGGCATGCCAGCATTTACTGACCCATGACAATTATTTCTGAAAACATGTCCTACTCTCATGTGATTTTCTTTTTTTTTCATGTCAATCCTTTTTGTTAGTTTATGACAGTGGTGGTGAAGCTATGGCATGGGTGCCAGAGGCGGCACTCAGAGCCCTCTTTATGGGCACGCGCGCCGTTGCCCCAGTCCTAGGCCTTCAGCTGGGTGTTATATGCTATGTGCAAAAAAAAAAAAAAAAAAGGTTCAATCAGTCAATTTCAACTTCTCGCAGGAAAAAAAAGGTCTTGCAAGTTGGAATTGATTGACTGAACTTTTTAGTCCCACCCAGTCTGCCGTTACCATCGCGGCCATGCTCACCCAATGGGCCATGCCCACCCAAATGGCCACACCCAGCCAATGGGCCACACCCACCCGGCACTCGACGATGCATAAGTGGCTTTTGGGTTGCAGTTTAGGCACTCAGTCTCTAAAAGGTTTGCCAACACTGGTTTATGATATAAAATACAAAAATACAAAAGCAAATAATGGGAAAAATGGGGGAGGGAAAAGGGAAGAGAAAAATGTAGAAAAGAAGGGAAAAAGAAAGAAAAGGCATTGACTTTCGACTCCCTTTGGTGCAGTAGAATAAGAAATAACACTGAACCTCAACTTTTTACTTTTACATAATAGTATAAACTAGCCACTTCTATAACAACAGATCTATCTAATCAGTAAAACCCAAAATCAAGGGTTCATTTTTTTCCACCTCAAGCACAAAGTCCAGAAGCGGTTTCCAAATAGAAACAAAAGTACTTCTGTTTTTTTCTTTTATCAAAGCAGTCAATTTAGCCATCTCTGCTAACTCCATCAGCTTTTTCAACCATTTGTCCATTGTGGGGATTGAAGCGTCCTTCCATTTTTGTGCATAAAGTAATATTGCTGCTGTCAAAATATATAACATCAAAGTTCCAAATTTTTCCCCAAGTCTTTTTCCATTAAACCCCCCCACCAAGTTTCTGGTTTTATCTTTATATTCATTTTAAGAATCTTCTGTATTAGAATATGAATTCTACTCCAATATTTCTTGTCTGCCATAAATGATAAAAAAAGTCTCTTCTTTATGTTTGCATTTCCAACATTCATTTGAAATACCTTTATACATTCTCAATAACCTATCTGGTGTTAAATACCAATGATATATCCTCTTATAAAAATGTTCTTTTAAATTGTAATTTAATGTAAATTTTAAACCTTTCGTCCACATTTTCCCACTGTTCAAGCTTTACCTTATATCCAAATTTACCTTATATCTTATTCCTTGCCCATTGAATCATACATTGCTTTACATATTCACTTTCCAAATTCAAATTCAACAATGGTTTATAGACCTTAGCAATTCTCACATGATTTTCAAAGGTTGCAGAAGCTGTGCAAGAATGGGCTGTGCTCTTGCACGGCATCCAGAAACAACCCCCCCCATATCTCACAAGAACAGAGTGTGATTTTACTAAGGTGACCAACTTTTTTTACAATGAAAAGGAGGACACAAATAAATTGAAGAAAAAAATATCGTAAATAAAAGAAACATTTTATTCATTGCAACAATAATACAGACAACTTGCATGTGCAAAGTTTGCCAGCCGGGTGTTTTGGCGTGCTCAGCAGCAATTCCTATTGGCTTTCAAAAGCCAATAGTGGGAGTAGCACAGCTCATGCAAAAGTTGAAAAAAAAAACATCAAAAAAAGGTGCCAGACCGTTCTATGAGGAAAAAAAAGCCCTGCAGATTAGTCTTCAAATATCGAAAAGGAGGACATGTAGGAGGACACTTTTTAAGGGAGGACAGAACTTACAAAAGGAGGACTGTCCTCCCTAAAGGAGGACGGTTGGTCACCTTAATTTTACGCAATTTTTGGAGACTGCAAAGACTAAGAAAAGCATTCTCTAAAGCTACCTGAAGAACAAAGGCTTTGTGTGACCTGGAGCAGCATTGGGTGGGCTGCAGGGGCCTGTCAACAGAAAGGGAACACTGTCTGAAGGTGAGCAGTGTGTGACAGAGCCTGGGGAGCACTGGGCTATGGGGGCAATTGCACTGTTCCCCAATTTTTACACCTGTTGTATAATGGTGCAATGTGACCTTTTAGAGTGGCAATGGTGGCATTAGAGCTGAAGTCAAAGGGTGGGCCTCTACTTCAGGCCCAGGCTTGGGGCTGCCACCAAGTGCCATGATTTAGAGTGGCCTAGATGAAGGGGAAGTTTTTCTTTTGTTCAGGGGTGAAGGCAGGATGACACTCCAACAGAGTTAAGCATTTTCTGAATTTTTGACCTGTTGCGCCCAAAATGTTCACCATCATTGGTCTAGCTTAAGAAATTGCCTTGCTTGTTCTACCTGAGAATTCTGGGACTTGTAGTTCACCAAACTGGAAAAGTGCCTGGAAGACTAGTTTGCCAGAATTCCTGAAAGCAGGGTTAGTTCCATGCAAATTGAGAACACATCTTCAGGTTACTATGTTTCTTGCATAGTCACTGAAATTCTTTCATTTCAGCATATATTTGTTTAAGCAATATTAACAGGAAAAAATCCATCATAAAGAGCCCACAAGTTGAAATATCCAAGTTAGAAGGAAATATTTTCCTCAGAATGCAAAACTTGCATTAATTTATCAACTGGCAAAAATATCCACAACACATCAATAATGATCTAATCCAAAGAATGCTGCACTTCCTGTGTGTTATTGTGCAGATATGGGAGTAAGATTGGAGAAGCTTGTCATAGTTAAAGATAAAAATATTCATAAAAATCTATTTTGTTGATTGTTACTGTTACTGTTGATTGTTGTTTTTATCTTGGTTGTTTCTTGTATGCCAGTCAGAATCATGCTGTTTGAGTTGGATGGTCCTATAAATTCTTGAATAAAATAATGAAAGAGAATTCATGTTTATAGATTCGTGGAATCTGTTATTGAAATATAGAACCTGCCTTGCATTCAGTTTTAAAATGGCTTTGTGCAGTATTCTGCAGTTACAAGGATCAAGATACGGTTAAAAGGATCAAGATACAGCTTCCAATGTTACCTTATAGGAGAGATGGGTGGCATAAAAATTTAATAAATAAAAATAAAATAAAAATGCTCCTGGCATGTATCAAAGCCAATTCTGTTTGTGCTTTATCTGGCAAATTTACCTCTCCCATCCAGCATAACACGCATTAGAGCAGATGTTCTTCAACACAGAGGAATAACCATTGATTTATTTATTAAATTAATATGCTGCCCATTTCACTATCAAAACTGACTCTGGACATTTTTAGGAAGTACCAGCTGCTGTAATAAAAGGAGAACCAGCTGCTGTAATAAAAGTAAAGATGAGAAAGTCCTAACATCCCATTTTGTCTTAAAAGTGCTTGCAGGGGTCAATCCTCTTATAAACAAATGTAGTTCCTGTTAGGATGTATGGTTTTATTAAGTAACTGAGCACAACACAAACAATTTACTATATTACAATGTTATAAGCTCCAGATTAATGGGTGGAAGGATGGTCTAGGAGCTGTCTGGTGTCTATTTTGTACCTTTGAGTCAATGTTGATTTCTGGCAATTCCTTGGACCAGTCCTTGCAGTTTTCTTGGCAAGATTTTCAGAAGTGGTTTGCCCTTGGTTTTTTCTTCCTATGGCTGAGAGGGAGTGACTGACCCAAGGTTATCCAGCAGATTTTCATGCCTAAGGCAAGACTAGAACTCACAATCTTCTTGGCTTTTTTTTATGGAGCCTTTAATCACTACACCAAACTGGCTTTCATGTATAGACAATTGTCATTATAATTTGGTGGTGAAGAAAATTATGCCATGATGAAAAAAAATATTAATATTCTCTTCCAGTAACACTTTTATTCAATAGAATGCAACTCAAGGAAGTGCTGCACTATCAAGGGCAACACTTTGGCAGCTGTAAAATAAAGAATATATTGGGATGGGGGACTCCATCTTGTGTGTACAGAGAAACTTTACTTGTCCTTCTTTGAACCTTGCCTTATCTTCTCCAGATCAGCTGAATGAGAAACAAACATTTGTCAGCAATTTTGCAAGGATGGAAAGAACATGGCAATCATTATGTTCAATGCCCTGAAAGAAGTAGTTTCATAAAGCAAAAGGTTGCCTGGCTATGACTACGCAGCAAGTAATTTCAATTAAGATTTTTATGGAAATGTTTCACATGGGTGAAATCAATACATTTTCCCAGCTTTTCACTTCTGACCAGCATGTGATGGAACATCTAGGGTGTGCACTTTTATTGACAGCATGATGACAAGCCTCTTGATTGCCTTGACTTCTCACCACATTTCTTTATATATATGAAGAGGTTTCAAAGAGAATGGATGAGAATGACTTTCTCCCTTCTTTGCCAATGATCAAGATTAAAAGTTGCCATAAAACGAAAGTGGAATTCTTGGGGCTTGCTTTCCCTTTCACCTCTAATTTATTCTTCATAGAAACCTCCTGTCAATATCAAGTACATCTTCAGAGCAGATCTGGGGAGAGTCAGAGTTCCAAATGAGTTCAAAGCTTTTTTCAACTTTAGGCAGTGGTTTTGACCTACAGTATGATTGCTGTCAGCACCAGCATAGGTAGCTAGCAATCAAAGATATTAGAAGCTATATGACAACACAATGAGGAAGGCTAGGATGCAGAAAATGGGTTTTCTGCTCTCTGGTTATCTATCTTTAGATATGGGTTGCTCTTAACCAGATTTCTCAATCTTGACTATTTTAAGATGTGTGGATTTCAATTCCCAGATTTCTTCAGGTAGCAATGGCTGGGGAATTCGGGTAATTGAAGTCCACACACCTTAAAGTGGCCAAGATTGGGAAATACTTTTTTAATGTTTGTGGTGTGACCAAGAGCTACCAGGTATGAAGGGCTAGCATATGGTGGGCAAACCATCTCTCCCTCCCCCCCCTCCCTCTCTCCCTCTCTCTCTCTCTTATAAAGTTGCCCATCTCACAATTCTTACAACAAAATGAAATCTTCTATTTGTATTTATGGAAAATATTGAAAGATAATTAATGTGTACATTGAAGATTACTAGAATTTACAACTTGATTAATTCAATTTTTCCATGTACTAATTTATTTTTTTCTTCACTCTTTTTAAAATCTTCCATAAACTTATTAGGTTTTTTTTTACTTCTTAAAATTCCTATTAAACTTTTATATATCCTAGTCAAGGAACATCTCTGTCTCTGTGTGTCTCTCTTTTCAGCCATTTTGAGTAATTGCAGATGAAAAAAGCTCTGGGGTTACTGGACACAGGTTGAAGGAACAGTTGTTCTTAGTGCTTTACTTCTTGGTGTAGGTGAAAACAATTCTGAGTCCTCTGTACTTCTAATGAACCAATGAGAACTGATAAGGTAAAGCCCTAATCTGTTATCCACAGACTGAAGACTCTGCTTAGCTGCTTAGCTGCTTAGCTGCTTAGCCAACATGAGAACTGCTACCCTTGTTGGGAATTTTGTGACTTGCAAATTCAGTGCATCTGGAAGGCACTAAACTGAGAAAGACTGATTAAAAAAACCCTTGCAGGCATATTATGTATTGAGTATTCTATTTTAGCACAATCATCCAGTCCATAAGAAAACATTAGGTCTGTGCTTTACATCTGACACAAAGCGATAGCTGTATCACGTGAATGGAGATAAGACATAAGGAGAGAACTGTGCCAGCAATTAGGCAGAGCAAATCAGGTAATTCTGAGGCTGCTTCTTTTGGTTGTTCAAACTTTTGCTGACTAGAAGATTGCTGAGTCACATTATGAGTTGCGCAAGAGAGCAAAGCAAATAGTAAAAAATAACACAAAATATTTTGGTCTAATTGTTAACCCCAGAACACACTGCTATTGTATGAATATTTTACAGGAAATATATGTTAAATTGCAATAAAATATGGGTGTGTTGTGCACAAGTAGTTAACAGCAGGTCTCCTGGTTAAAACCCATGGCTCATCTAGTTCAGCATTATATTCTCAAAATGACCAAGCTGATTGCATTGGGTCAGTGAATGAAATAATACTTTCCCAACTATGTGGCTGAGATATTGACATTCAGATGTATGACTGCCCTTTTTATTATAGGTTAGGGTGTCATAAAAAGGGCACTGTTGGTAATATAATGAAGACGCACCATGTACACATTGTGGCTCACTTTTATTGAGGTAGCTGCTTTATTCTCTGAAAGTGGCATGTCAAGTAAGCTATATCTTCCCTGGATTTATTTAATCTACACCAGGGGCCTTCAAATTTGGCCCTTTTATGACTTGTGGACTTCAACTCCCAGAATTTCTCAGCCAGGCACGCTGGCTGAGGAATTCCAGAAGTTGAAGTCCACGAGTCATAAAAGGGCCATGTTTGAAGACCCCTGATCTACACTAAGCTTGCCCACTATAAATAATGGCTCAACAACTCAGTGCATAATACTGTATTATTATGTTATGTGACACAAATTATAGTATTACAAGAGATGGGAATAAGTTTCCCCATTCATTTTTTTCCATGTGAAAAAGATATATCTCACTACCATTTTCCTCTTTGCTTGTACTATTTTTATAATAGTCAAGGACATACTTCTGCTATTATTGACCTTATTTTTGAGAAAACAAAATTCCCAATATGCCCTAGGGAGATAATAATTTAGATTTATCCCTGATATAGATTAGATCTCTGGGTGAAAGAAAAGGCTCCTCTACACCCAACTGCAGAAGAACCTTCTCACTTGTTGATTTCACAACATTGCGTCAAGTCTATTTTTGGTTCAATGTCTCTAGGATCGTACAGAAGACAGTCTTACTCTCTACAATACGAGGGTTGCAAAGCTTTTGTATGTACTGTAGGTAGTCTTATCAGGCTCTTGTTATCTCCTGTTTTTTCGGCTCAGACCAGCTTCTTTCTTCTGCTCTCTCCTCATATGTTCTAGATCTTTTAAACACAATAGAAGAATAGTGACTTTGTGGCTTTGTAGCTCCCCTTCTAGGGAAGATCTCTGTCCCCTTATAAGAATTGCTCTTGGGGAAAAAGAAATGATGCAGCAAGGTGCAAAACATAAAAACTAAAGATGTGGCAGGCAGGATCTGGGGTGGAGACCTGATTCAGGGATGTGTTTTGTGTTCTCTTAATATCTGAAAGGAAGATCTCTTGGCTATTCTCAGGGTCCTGAGACCTTGCGGCAGTTGAGATAATGGTAAGTTGGCTTCAAATCCTTTTTGAAAGGTTGGGAAGTGAAAACGTGGCAGTGTCAAAGTGTCAAAGAAAGAAAGACATTTGACCATGCAAATGTTATTCCCTTTGTCATTTGTATCCCCTGTCAAAGTTGTGTCCCAGTAGTGACCTCTGGGCTTTGTGTGTTGGTTCAGGTGAGTACAGGGCACTTTGTGCTATAAACCCACATTGATTGACATTTTTAGTTTAACAGCTGAGCAAACATAGGCATGGATATTTGCCCACAGCCCAGTTTCTGTTGCTCAACCAAAAACAATAACATGGTTTTACAGAGATGCCAGAGGGCTAAGGTACCTAGAACTTAGAAAGATGGAAGGGCTTTTTTTTTTTTTAGCAGTAAGTGTTTACAAAAAAAATTTCTTTACGTTTCTTGAAGCTGCATTAATGTCAACAGGCCTGGGGAGCATGAATGGAAATGACACTGATCAAATGGTTGATGTGATTGTGTTGATATATAGTTATGGGGGGGGGAGGGTGAATTTTTATGAGTTTTTATTTTGTGGATTTTTGTAAGTCTGGAATCCCGTGTGTAAATAATTAATAATTAATGAAATAAATAAACCTAACCCATTTTATTGCGTTCAATTAGCAAAGCATTAACACACTCAAAAAGCAGCAGGAGGGAAAAAAACAATATTTATAGACAGGATATAAAAATCAAGAGAGAAATAGTAAAATGGCTGATTTCCCTTTGAAACTATGAAAGGCAGATCTTATGATTAAGATCTTAATAATAATAATAATAAAGTTGGAAGGGACCTCGGAAGTCATCTAGTCCAACCTCCTGCTCAGGCAGGAAACCCTATACCATTTCGGACAAATGGCTGTCCAGTCTCTTCTTAAAAACTTCCAGTGTTGGAGTATTCACCGCTTCTGGAGGCAGGTTGTTCCACTGGTTAATTGTTCTAACTGTCAGGAAGTTTCTCCTTAGTTCTAGGTTGCTTCTCTCCTTGGTTAGTTTCCATCCGTTGCTTCTTGTCCTGCCTTCAGGCGCTTTGGAGAATAGCTTGACTCCCTCTTCTTTCTGGCAGCCCCTGAGATATTGGAACACTGCTATCGTGTCCCACCTCGTCCTTCTCTTCATTAAACTAGACATACCCAATTCCAGTTCTGTCTCTAGTATGCCTTATATAGTGTCATTAGGAGACTGTATAGGACAGGGGTAGGCAACCTTGGCTCTTTTATGACTCGTGGACTTCAACTCCCAGAATTCCTAAGCCAGCTATGCTATGCTCAGGAATTCTGGGAGTTGAAGTCCACGAGTCATAAAAAAGCCAAGGTTTCCTACCCCTGGTATAGGACAATGAGCATGGGAAAGAAATCTTCTCCAAGCCATCTTGCTACAGACTTGTAGGTTCCTCAGGAATCACTTCATTGTTTTGATATGGAACTGCTAGGGTTGCTATGAAGTTCATTCCCGCTCACCTTTTCCTGTATCATAAAAAAAAAAAAGTTGATGGGATAGAAACCCTTTTCTTGTCTTTGCAGATTTGCTTACCTAAATCTCTCATAAAGTGACAGCAAGTTAAGATTTGACCGGTAGTCCATCCCAAAACTGAATGCTATAAAATTACAAAGCATAGCTAAGGAAAGTTTTGAAGAACAAAAATATTTATTCTTCTCTTCCTTAATAAAATAAAAAAATAAAATGTTTAGTGGCCAGATCGATTTCTAGTGGTAGATATATGTTGCCAAACTGTGTTGCGACGAATTCCATTTAACATATCCATAAGTAAAGGTGTCAAGACTGGTCACCAGTTTTATCATTACATAGGGGATTTTTTCCCCTGTATCATCAATTTGTTAACTAAATTTGCTTAGTTATTTTGGGATTAATGTAGGTATCTGTTACTATCTTAGAACTAAATCCTCATTTCCTTTGAAAAATGTGCTAGTCAAGTGATTCGGGATTATAAAAGATCACATCTAAGATACCCGTATTTCTCAGCCTCACATTGCAAAAAGTCAATTCTGACAAAAAGACTTGGGGTGGGGGGACCAAAATGTAGGACTATTCAATTTTAGGAGGTGAAGTGGAAAATGATCCGCACAAGTTTCCTAGACTTCACTATCATTACAGCTAAGACCTTTGACTTCTTCCCATTTAAAAGTGAGGTCATGTCTCTGAGATATGGTTATATACATCATTAGAGATATTTGGAGGTGGACTACTCTATGCCCTTTGTTATGTACCTTTCTTCTTGCAAAATGCAGCAAAGAAAACATTAACTAGAAAGAACTATTGACTGATTGTAGAACAGGTTGAAGTATTTGGATAAGCATTATTGTACAGCATGCACTTTGTCCTCCTTTGGTGGCCTTTCAGTAAACACACCGGTTTTTTGTTCTTGCGAATTCACAAGAGAAGTCCTTTTTTTTTAGCCCTCTTTGGGCATCTTTAGGGGCACATGAGCGCTACAGAGAAGGAGGATGCCTTAAGGCATGCAATCGCTCTTTCTTTCATATTCATAACCTTCATATATGGGGCAATTGTCTGCAGTAGATCCCCCAATATGATTTCAAATCTTACTTTTCCAAGATTCTTCTGATGAAGAATTTCCACAGGTAGAGGGTCTTCATTGCCAATGGCGGTTCTCTTGAAGGTGGGATTGACAAACCAAAAATTGCCAAGAGCATCCATCCACAGGAGAGAAGCTTGATTTAAAATACTTTTTTAACTTAAAAAGGGAAGCAGAACTAACACATTCATTTGTACCTCCTCATTTACACACTAATGCTCACCGAGCTTTGAATTTGCTTAATAATCAATTAACATTTTCAGGCCCCCATGGCACAATGTTGCACAATGACCTAGGAGGTAAGAAACCTGCAATCCATAACTTGGGTGTGAATATCAAAGTCTCATGAGGTCTTACATGAGATTGTGGTGTTTCAGGTAAGCTCTTGAGGGAATGTGTTGATCTCCACAAATTTTCGGGCATAATTTTGCAGAAGAGAGAGACAAAGTTTTCCAAGCATCATGGCATCATGATGCCAACTATTGTCATTTGATTGTAAGTTACAAATTAAGTGGGAAAGATCATGTGTCCTTTTTGGTCAATACAAATTATTGCTTCCTTGCTGAGGCCAGCCAAACTCATATTGACTTTTCTGATGGACAAATTTTATTTTCAGAGGTCAGAAACCATTGGTATGAAATAAAAAGATGGGATATAAATTCTATAAATAAAATAGGTAATAGTGTTGATTTCTTATTATTCTTTTCCTTAAAATACACTTTACTGGTCAATTTTAGTAGGCATGCTATAAAAATAGATATGTCTCCCAAACCATATTTTCCGATTATATGTTTCCTCTCCACTCATCATTTTCATCATCAGAGAAATGCTGGGATATTACAAACCCCCTTAAAAAGGCAAAACATTAGCCACTCAGTGTCTAATCCAAGTATGTTTTGATCCAAGAAAGTAACTATATATTTATCCTCTTGAGTTATTTATCAAGGAAGTTTAAAATTGGACTAAATACAATTTTGTAATGACATTGAAAACAGTATTGAGTTGACACTATATTAAATATATGCAACAATGAATTATAACATTCAGTATATGGGATTTTTGTTTGTTTTGCTTTTGAACTGCTACTATAATTCTCTCAAATCAATCCAAGACTTGTCTACAATTCATTATGCTAGAAGCAATCATATCTCCATTTTATCTGTGTATAAAATTCAGTTTCAGTTTAAGACTTCTAGAGAAAATTCTAAACACAGATCCTGTGAATTGCCACTTAATTTCAGATGTGGGATTAACTGTATTGTGTGCAAAATATATTACCCCAAATGAAGAAAAGGCAAAAATGTGAAAAATAGTTTATATTTATGCATACAAATATTTTACAAATATTTAACAATAGAAGTTGAAAATTACATTTAGCAAAACTCCAGAGTAGAGTAAGAGGATTCAACTCTATTTGAAAGCAAAGTGCTTGTAGCATTATTACTGCAATTTCCACAAAAGTGCATGAAACTTACTGTAAAAAGCATTGTACTCATTTCTGCATACCATAAAATGTCTCCAAAAGCAATTCGTACATAGATGGCATTGTCGGTTACTGATAATCAATTTGTTTTTACATTAACAAGTTTTTTTAAAAAAAAAATGCACACACATGCACACGCACACACACACAAATCCCAAACAAATTGCAACTTATTTAAAATAGCATTTTTAGTAAGCTAGGGTATAAAAGGTACTTTTTTAAAAAACAGAGTACATAAGGGTATCAGCTCTGTAAAACATTAAAACTATACAGATGTGCCCCAATTCACCAGTGTAAGTGAAACAGGGCTCTGCAGGCTGATCCTTGTTCCGAGTGCAAACCATGCTGGCTGATTAGCACAGCAGAACTACACTAATCCTGCCACTGAATAGAAGATATGCACCACTGTCAGTCTTCGCCAAACTTTTGCCCAACATACATTTGGAGTTGTCAACAGCAGTGCTGCCAAGAAGCTGTTTGATAGTACAAATACTTCTATGTATCCTTCTGGATGCAAGTTGCTTTTGCAGATATAGATCTATAATCAGGGACATGCTTTTACTTTAATCGTGATTAAACTATTAATCATGTGTTCACAAGTTACACTCATGCTACAGCTTATTTCTTCTCCAAGTTACTGACATACATAAGATAGGAATACACACAGAATTCATACATAATGTCTCATATTGTTCGTCTAGGAAGCAAATTGCTTTTTTGTCAATTCCTATTCATTTGAAATGGGTTTTATATAAAGAAGTTGCTCGTGGCGTATTCTTGATTTCTTCAAGATATTAGGGGGGCTATTGTAAAATAAACGGTTGCAGTTTGCAGCTTAGGTGTTTTAAATAATTTAAATAATTTTGAAAAAAAAAAGATTGCATCTTTCTTTTCTCTTGCACTCTCTTTCATTCACACACATAAACACAACCTAGTTCTCACACTTCATATATTTGGCCTTTAATACTATGAAACCAAGGCTTAGTAAATATGTTATTGAAAATTTATAAAACCAAAAATACTTCCCCCTTATGATTTACAATGCTATAATGTATTATATAAATAGCTTCGGTTTATGCTAGGTTAATCTTGCCTCCTATGAAGTGCTACATACATATTCTCTAATATTTTGCATTATTTGTTATACAGATAATATACTAAAAATAACCCAGATGTTTCTCCAAAACTGAACTAGAAGTAACGTCACAGAAGAGAGGTCTTGTTTGTTTGTTTAAAGGCACATTTGAGAACTTTATCAATAAACTTTGCTGTCAATGATTTGTATAATGTTTTCTTCACATCTATTTCTTTTAAAAAGGAAAAAAAAAACCTACACATCTATGCTGTATAAGAAAAGTAACACCTGCTAATCATATTAAATATAAGAGCATATTTTAATTTTTTAATCTCTGCCCCAGTCCAATCAATAGCAATTGTGTATTTGAAAAGAATCAACATTATGTCCTTCTAGTCAACTGCCTTTTTTTTTTAAAAAAAATTAAACTTTAACTCTTGAGGAAATATCCTCTTAAATAAATAAGTGTATCTCTTGCACCTGGTAAAAATCCATACCTGGTTACCTGCCCAAGGGCAAAGGAAAACAAGGTAAGTCGTGGGCTTGGGTGTTGGAAAGGAACATCATTTTAGAAGGTGCCAAATGCTTCTGACCCATAATAAAGCATGTCAGTCAACTTGGACTGGAAAAAACACCCGGAGGAGACAAAATCCTCTCTATGCATTGGATTCATCAGAATTTGGGGGCTCATTGGCAACTGACTTTACCTCAGGAGTACAGCAAAGAAAGACGTTCCTCCCCATGCTTTTATGAGCAAAACGGAAGTACATGATATGACCCATTGCGACGAAGGAAACAGAAATGAGTACCAAAAGTCCAAAAGCTTCAGGGTTAGGAGCCAGAATAACCATGATGAAATGCAGCAAATCCAGAAGATAATTCATGGAGTTCTGGACACCATTTATGATACCTCGTTCGGACTCTATCACATTTTCCTGAAGCAACTGTGTGACTGTCAGGTCAAAAGACCACAGGCCTAATCAATGCAAACAAAAGGAAAAAGTATTTAATTCCAGCTGAAGTGGGGGGCAGGAGAAAGAGAAGAATACTTGTTTATTAAGCACAGATCTCTATTCTTCAAACAAATCCTCATCTTTTCAGTTCAGAGTCTTGCCATCGCATTTTGCAAATATATACAATGGGAAACCTCTGCTCCGGTCTTCCAATCAGAAGAGTTCTGCTGATTGGAAAAAAGGCTGGGATATGGAAATAGATAACCACTTCCAATGCTCTTCTTTCTGCAATGCAGGCTACACTTGTATACACCCAGCAACTAGGATGGCGCTATTTCTGCACCACTGAGATTTATAATTTTTAGTCCATTTTACTTATCTTGCATTTGTTTATAAGGATAAGACAATTTAGGCCACCTAAACCCATGCTTAATTTTTCCCACTGCATGTGACAAGACTTGTTTCTGAATGGCTATGCAAAGGAACATGGTGTTAAAAGCTTTTTATCAATAAAATCTTCTTCAATTGTATTGGGAATGGGAAGCAAGTCCTGGAATGCTCAGCTGCCTAGAAATTCTAGGAGTTGCAATCCGATACATCACAAATTGTAATCCAACTGTATCTAGAGACCAAACTGAAAATCTAAAATTAATACATGATTTATGAAAGATTCCACAACTGCTACAGAAGTATAGACTTGTATTCTAAGGTGAGTATTTTATACAGGAATATACGTACCAACTCTTGCTGCAATCACTCCCGCGAACAGAAGGCTAACAGAGATGAGAGACATTGGGCTGGGAGCTAATCCTGGATCAGAAGACGTTGCATTGACCAAGGCAGGCATTTCAGTGGTAAAAGCCATTTCAAGGATATCACCATTAGGCGCCAGGGTGGGTAATGGACTGCTTTCAAACAACCTAGCACTGATGTCAGCAAATGGGGAAACACTGAGATCCAAAGGACTTCCTGGTGTGAACACTGAGATCACGCACAAAACAAGAGAAGACAGCTGGGCTATTCCAGAGATGATGCCTGTGCGAATTAACCCACATTTGTTACGTAGCCAAGTGAAGGCTACTGTTCCCAGGATTCCAGTTAAGGCAGAGGCCCCCATTAATAAGCTTAAGGTGGAGCCACTCAGTCCCTGAGTGTATGCATAGCCAGTAGTAATACAGTCAAAGCCAAGGACAGTCATGTAAAGGAATGCCAGAGCCAGACCTGCAAGGAACACTGACTGGTTATAGTAGGAAACCCATCCGTCACGGAATGTACTGAAGGGCTCGGTCATGCGAGAAAGACAGCTAGTATTTTCCTGTTCAGGCTCAGAAACAGCATTCTCTTTCTTGTGAATTAACTGGACTCCTTCAGTACCTTTCGATTCACCATCTGCAGAAAGAAGCAGCAGATAAGGATTGCCCATTCAAACGAACAAATTTGCCCCAATGAACAACAGACCTGCTATTAGCAAGGAACTTTAGAGCTCCATCCTCAGTCAGAACCAGGTTGTAAACAATTGGCTGACATGTAAAAACTGGTTCCCATTGCATAGTGGGAAAGGTTTTTTCCCCCCACTCCATTAGAAAGACAAAGAATGCAGAAAAGCACCAAATGCTTCTCTTTCCTCACGGTTGCTCTTCTGACTTAGGGCTCTGAGTATGTCAAATAAACCCTTAGCATCAAGTGCTTCAGAGGCAGGTGTGCCACTGTCTTATTGGCTTTTCCAATGGAATGGAATGTATTTTTAAAAGTATACTATATAAAGAATTATAAGGAAACAGAATGAATAATTAACTCAGTTGAACGTAAAATGACAAAGAAGTACGCAAAAGATCGCTGGTATTTGTTCAAAGATAACTTCTGAAATCCTGTTACCTTTTTGTACATTGAGCTGCTTCAGTTCTGACTCTTCACCCTTTGGACCAGCCTTGTGAGCCAAAGCAGGCGTCTTCTTGTACACTTTGAAGAGCAGCATATATTCTATACACATGGAAATCAAGTTCCAGCCAGAAATGAATCCACACCCTATCACTGGTGATCCAAAAGTCATTATTTGTCCCACGGCCAATGGAGCCAAGATGTTGGTCAACTGGTCAATCCTTCGTATGGTAGCATTCATATCTATAAGCCAATGTGGAAGTTAGTACTTGACAATGTCACACAAACTAACTCTCTTTTCTGTGCCACACCTACATGATGAAAGGCAGGCTCAAAAATGGCAATTTTTATGAGGCCGGCTGAAAAACTGCTTACTTTACCGAGCAGCTTCTCTTTTCTTTTACTCTGCTTTTCATTTTTGTTAACATTTATAAATCACCTCAACAATAGTACAACGGAGACCTTAATAATAAGCATTAAGATAAAGGTAGAAACCTTTTTTTTATTATACAATCATTTATTTTGCAACTGTCTATCATTACTACACTTATTTTTAATTGGATAATTTAAACAATCTTATATTTATCAACATTTTAGAACTTATATTTAACATAAACTTTTTTCTTCTCATCTTTAAAGTTTCAAATTATCTAAACTATTATGTGTGAACAATTTCTAGCTTATACCACTGTGTCCAGCTAATATATGTATTTCATAATGTATTATTCACATGTTCTACTGCAATAAAACAATTACTGAAAAAAAAGAATACTATTTTTTAGGCTTTGCAGTTATAATTTTAGTCTTTTCTTAAATCTTGATTATTGATCATTTTGACTTTTTCCTGGGTTTTTGTCAATTTTACACTTTCTGGTTGCATAAATATTTGGCTTAGTATGAATACATGTTTAGATATTTAGATCGTTTCATATACCTTCCTTGAGGGCTAGATAAAATATGTTAAATAAATATTCATGCACAAGCATAGTAACATTTGTTCTAAACAAATATCATTGGGTGCAGAGATATTATGTCTATCTCAGTCTTCTTACTCACACTAACCTTAAACCAGATAGTTAATCTTTTATATATTATTGTTACATCTTGTTTCATCAAATTCTAGTATTTAACGAGTATTGCATTGTTATCCAGTTACCATTACAAGAATGCTTAGGATTAGAACTTAAGGCTGCTGTTGTCAGTTTGCAACACAACCTACCCTTCTTTCTACAGAAGAAGTAGCATGATCCTATCTAATTTGGTAGACGTAGAATGGGCCTAGTTACTTGCAAAATTGCCTGCCTCCAATTACCTCTCCCTGTCTGATGTCAGATGACCAGGTGGGCATGCTCCAAGTTCCATCACTTAAGCATGGTCATCTGGTGGGACCAGGAGATGTGTCTTTTTGTCTCTATGCCTGCCCCATGGAACAGCATTCCTTCCAAAATCCATGTGTCCCCAATTCTGCCCCGCTTCTGAATGGCTCTAGTGATTTGGTCTCTCCACCAGGCACAAAGTCAAGAGAATTTGTGAGCCTTTCTTGATTAATTATTTTGAATTGTCTGAGCTGTTTCTGGCACAATGCATTTTGTATTTTATTCTTTGGAGGATGATGAGTATTTATTGTTTTTAACTATGTATACTATCCTGAGTTGCATGTTGAGTAGGCGTCTACATAAATTGATTGACTGACTCAATGAATTGTTGAATAATTCTTTCCTTACCATGTAAACAATATTGTTTTGACAAAGAAGTGACAAAGTAGTATTTTAAGGAGTATTACAATTTGTTTGCTAAACCTTGATGAAACTATAATTGATTTAGAGTTGACTACTTGTTCATACAAATTAGATAATTCTCTGATCTGTTGCTTTATCCAAACAACTAGAAAAAGAAGAACTGAAAAAGAAATCTAAACTCATGTTCTCACAATGGGTTCAGCAAAACGTGTTAAAATCATTTTTTTTAAAACCCGGTCATACAGAATAAAATAAGGTAAACAAATATATTTTACCTGCTAATGTGCTTCTATTGTCACCAGCAACAACAACAACCCAGTCCCTCTGTATGGTGATTCCTGTGGCTGTACTGGCCAAATTTGCAATGTTTGCTATTGAGATGACTAGAATATAGCACAAGGTCTATGGGAATGGAAAGAACTTGTTTATGGAAAAAGAAAGCAAGTACAGGCCTTCCGCCCACTATTTAAATCAACATTCCCACCTGAACTGCTGATTTTTGCATGAATTTTACATCTCAAGATACTTGGCCCTGTAGGGAACAAACATAAACTGATCTCCCTACTCTTTCCTTAACCCATAGCCCCAAAGCTCTCTCCAAAAATATATCCAGGATCTAAAGACCTTGTTTTCATTTGGGAGGATGAAACACATTTGAAGAAAATCAGAGACTTCTCTGTTTTCTTCTTCCTTGGAACTCTCCTAGCCATGCTTCCTATGACCCTGTAACTATAATGCTAGATTTGTGAGGTTTTTCTGGGGGCTGGCTGGGACAAAGGAAGACAGGAAATCCAGAACCTGCTCCTTCTTTCCATGGACAATTCTCTGGATTCAACCCCTGTAATTATTCTATAGTGAACCTATCAAAGATACTTTGTAAATACAGCTAATTGTGGTTTATGAACCATGGTAATATGCAAAATTTAGTCAACAAACAATTTAGTCAACAAAGAACAATAATCAACAAAGTTTAGTCAATAAAGAACAGTTATCATAAGCCATAGCATAGCTTGATATTATCCTTCTGCTTAAGGCTGGCTGGCTGCAAAAATGACCACTAGCTACCCTGATATAAAACACTTTAGCTGTCTGAAATGTCTGCAGTCCTGATCTCTCACTCTTTTTAAGAATCAGTATATCTCCATTTGCAGTCAGTAGTTCTTTGCAATCAATACTCACAATGCACTAACGCAAACTTGTGAAGGCAAACTGATCTGGCTTTACTGGCGTAAATGGAGTTGACTGTATAGGTATTGACAATTAACACACACTAAAGCTTAAAGTTGATCAAAAACCTACCTAAAGCTTGAAGCTGACTACAAAACATTAATATATTTTTCAAAAAAAACCACAACCCAGCTAATAGCAAAGTACTTTGTATATGTTTATAAATGTTTTTAAGTTCTGTGCACTTACAAGAAGCCATCCTTGATACAAATTTACAAGCTGCATTTTAAACAGGAAAACGATCATCAGAAGGATGCCGCACAAAATGACGGATGCATTCTGCACAATTAAGGACATTTGGGCTACTGTTTAGGAGAAAAGAAAGGGCACACAAAGTCGATATTTAAAATAGGAAATATTTCAGTCTATTATTAAATCAACATGTTTACACCTGTTATCAAGACAACATTTTTAGGCCAATGTCCTAAATATGGTCTTAACAAGTAAAAGAAAGTGAGACATTCACATTTGCATTAGGGCTTAAACAGCAGTAGACAATGGACGGTCCCTTCTTGATGTGAAAGCATTGTTTTCAAATTGCTAACGCTACTACCAAGGAGGAAACACCCAGCTTGAGTAGTTGATATTTACATCTAATGGACATTCATTATTCAAAATTAGCTTTGTGTACACTAGATAATTATTTGTGAAGTATTTAGTCAAATCCCTAGACAAGATTTAAGTCATATTAATAACTTAAACATTAATTCTGAAGAGCACGTAACATAATTATGGAAGCCACTGAAGTATGAGGTAGCGTCCCTACTGTGCATTTTTAATAAACAGTTCAAATTACTATTCTAAAGTAGTTGCAGGTCCTATAGAGTCATGCCTCATTATGGAATAAGTCCCAGTGAAGCTTGTAATTCTTGAAGAATAAGTAAACACAGATATGAATGGGCAGTCTATTTGTTATTTTCATAGCCATTCTGAATGAGATACTTATTGTGCAATCCTTTACATCAATGTTAACAGAAAATCCAGTGTTTTTTTTTCTGAAGTGGGGATGTGACCGTTTAATTTTGCATTAAAGAGTAAAGGTATAAAATTTCTTTTAAGTCAAACTTGATACCTGGTGCTTGATGAACATGACCATTAACTTTTCTTGGCAGCAATACAAAAAAAATGGTTTGCTCCCTTATGTTTGTTTAATCTATCAGTCTAGCCCATGGCTTTCATATGATCTTCCATGTAAGTGGCTTTTCTGTAGACTTTTCAGAACCTTCCAAAATCAACTAACTTTGAAACCTTATGGAAATCTTTGGCTAGGTGGTGCTATGCAGCTGAGGATTCTATTTTAGGATGGTCAATAAGTCTGGTAAAGTTTTTCAAGCTTAATTAGGTGCAATCAGCCAAATGGGCATACTTTAAATTAAGCATACTGTAATTAAAGACCTGGCAATGACACAATTGTTTCAGCAAATTCCATGCTTTTTTGTGATTTAGATTTCCCTTATTCCATGCAAATATTCTTCAATCATGAAGTATGACACTACTAACCTTTGAGCCTTGAATTCTTGTCTACCCAGTCTCCAATAATGGCACCTAGAATAAGAACTGACCCTGCCACAACCAATCCATAAACAGCGGTTAGGAGCAAACTGTTTCCATATAATTCAACCAGGAAGACAGCCACTGCAAAATGCCACATACGATCCCCCTAGAATGAATACAATATGTTACATTATTCATTGCTTTTTAAATCTGCAAATAAGTAGAAAACTTTGGGCAGATTGCAAGGTGTTATACAACATTCAAAGTAAATATCAGTAAAATAGCAAAACATATATCACTTAAATATGTATATATTACATTTTCAGGCCTCTAGCAGCCACTCTTATCCAAAATGGCTAGATTCTCATATAGTCTTAATAATTGGATTCATTAAGAGGGAAAAAAGGGATAACTTACAGAATCTTGAGAACAAGATACATGGACTTTAGCACCCCAGTTATTAACAGCTTTTATTTTTGATGGGGATTCTTTGATCCCCTTAGCAGGCTGCTTCCTAAAGCAGTAAGGAAATTGCTATTTAATTCGCTAATACAGGTGGAATGTACACATGTTCTATCCCGGGGAATATTTTAAAAACTACCATTCTCTTTCCCAAGTTCTAAGAAGTCCATTATACATATGATACATTCAGCAACTCAGGATGTACATAAACTAGGACTACCAACAATACTGTGTCCACATTGTAGTGCTAAGAGGTATGCTTGGACAAGATACCCTATATATATATATATATAATACACTAATTAATATCAACATCTACACAGGGAGGTCATTGCTAATACTGTATCATCAATGAAATACATTCAAATTGAATGGGGGTGTGCTTTTTTAGTAGTGGTACCTTGCTAGGGAACATCTTGTTTTCCTTTCATTGTTTCACAATAAATCTATCTACTTCTGACAAGCTTTAAGTGTGTGAGAGATGGTTTTTATATAATTTTTGTTATTTATATTTATTCTTTTTATATTTTCTATATTGTACACTTTCTCTGCACTGAAAACAACAAATAAACAATCTTCAACCAAACGTACAATTATAACATTAATATCTTTGGATTGCATGGCCACTGGAAATTGTGAATCTCAAAATACCTGGAACCTGGAAAGACCTACATACTGCCTCACTGATAAAATACAACATTATCACTAGCAGAGTGAAAAGTCTCTTAATGTCTAGGCTGGCAGGAATTTTTATTTATTTGTTTATCGAATTTAAAGATTGCCTATCTCACTCACAGAACAACTTGGAGCGGTGTCAGTTGTTCTGTCAACTTATGTGTTTGGGTTTTCTTACAAGGCCTAATAATAAGTAGTTCTGCTACAATCAATTAGCATTCCATTGTTCTGTCCATGAAAAATACAGTAATTATTGATTCTGATCCCGGTTAACTCAATACCTAGTCAAATCATTGAAAGAACCGAAAACGACCAAACAAGACTGGCCAGCTGATATCTCTAATGACCATTTCTTTTGCAATGCTCATATTTTAACAGCCTATCTGTTATGTGTGCATGCATTATCTCCATTCTTTGCACATATTTGTCCCCTTTTGTTAGCAACAACAAAAAAATCAGGTAACTAACAATAATACCAAAGTTGCTCATATATAAATGCCTGAATGCAAGCAATCATAGAAGAAACAATCTGACAACAATGAGAGAGCATTATTAATCTGAAGTATCTGTGCAATTATTCAATTTTTTAAAATATATTGTTAGAGGAAGAGAAAAACTAGTATTGAGGAAACACTGGGTTAGAAATACCCTTCATTTGGCCTCTCATAAACCTTCTGACAATAAGGCAAGGTGTGTTTGCACTACAAATGCTTCCTTGGGAATCCACCCAAGTATATAAAGCATATGACATTGGCCCAATCTATTTTATATGCACTCCTAAAGGTATTTCAGCGTCCGCTGGCAAACATAAGTTAGGAATACAGTAAAAGGGTTGATGAGGTAAGTTTGTTAGGAAATCATGGTTAACATCAACTCTTTGGAATGTACTCTTCACTTCTGAGTTTGCTTTTGCATAAGGTGTGAACTGACCACAGTTTAATGAAATTACCACTGGTCTAATAAGGAAGCTCTGAAAAATGTAATTACTTTTGACTTTGCCATGAAGTGGAAGCCACAGTTTTTAACTTAAGATGTAAACATGCTACTTTTGAAGTTCTAGCAAGAGTTTCTTACTTCCAAGTTAATAGCTAAACGAGCAATACTGATATTTACTGAAGTTGAAGTATTTATAAAGTTAATTTAACTAATGGTTATGAAAGGTTAGCTACTTTATAAAAGTAGTTATTTGCCTGTTTGTTTTCTATTTAAGAAAGAAAAAAATGTTTTAGCTAGACAATATTATTATATTTGCCTGTTTACTTTCTACTTAAAGAAAAAATGACTTAGGCAGACAATATATGAGTCTAAGCTATCATTAATGAATTATGCAGAAAATTTTACAAGTATATTCTGGCATCATACGAATTTCATAGCTATTTAAAATTATGCCATAATTCTAAATTCCCAAAAGCAATCCAGTGAAATAAATAATGCTTAATTCCTTATTGGATCATAATGCTAGTCATATAATTCATTAAATCAAGAGATAATCAAACATGCTATTGTTATAGTTATTAATTTTAATAAGTGAAAAATTGATTTGCATATCAAACACATTTTTATGATGATAAAATGATAGACATCTTTTGGACATTTTAATGAGGATGTTCATGATCTTAAATTAAGAACTACTATTCATGACAGAGAGCTGAACAGTCATAGTAGAGTATAGACAATGCTTTTATATTAAATTCTTACACTAATTAGTAACTTTATAATCAAGCCAGATTTAAATCAAAATGTAGGTGTCAGGTTCATCAACCTAATGCTTTTTCTGTCTCTCCCTCATACATACTTTTAATCATAATTTTAAATATAGGATATATTTCTAATTTACTTGAGTATTTTTAAGTAGAAAGGCAGAATAAAAGTAGATTGAGTAAATATTTTTTCAAACATTGTTGCCAATCAGATAATTTTTCATGTAAACTCTTACTACTGCAGTGAAAAAACAAACAATTTTTTAATTCAAATATAGAACACTGCAGGAAAAGTGAATATTTCAATCTACTATAACATGAATACTCTTCCAAAATTCTGAAGATAAGACATTGTTAAACATTAATAGGTCACAATTCATAACAATTAACATGACTAAAAATCAGTAGCTAACATAAAAATTACCAACTGCTGTTTTAAATTTTGCTTGGAAATGCAATGTACTCTATCTGCTTTTTTAAAAAGTTCTGCTTCCTCAAAATTGTGATGCAAATCCAAGTTCTTGAACAATTAATTTCTAGAAGTAGTTTCTATTTACAATGCAAAACCTTGAACTTCATATCCATAGAATATTAAAAGTTACTAAGAGTTAAATCCATTGATAATTGAGCTGCAAGCATTGCTTGAAAAAATGGAAGCTTGCCAAAAGAATAAAAATGCCTCAAATCACATGCAAAGTTTATTTTATTTTGTAAACAGTAGGTTAAGTCCAGCCAGTGACTTTTTAAGTAGACATATTGAAACCAAGGGAACAAATTTATAATTATCAGGCTAAGGTTCACCAATTTCAAAATATCTACCCTTAAATATGGCTGCATCTGAACCTACCTTTCAACAACTGTATAAGGTTCTTTAAAATCAGTGAATCATGGGCTTTATCCATAAATTAGAAAGTCCAAACTCTAGTCCTAATTGCAGTATTACTGACTGTAGTATTCCAAAGGAGTGATTTTGTAATTTATGCCAGAGCAAAATTTACCGGGTGTATTTTTGCTAACTATAATATGTAATATAAATGCACTTGTATCCAAGTAATTATAATACATATTAATTATCCTCAAATCAAATGCAAATTCCTGTGGTTTTATTTCACTTACCCAAGTGGATAGGGCATGTCCAAAGTACAGGAGGACTTTTGCAGATGTCAAATAGCTAATAAAGGATTCTAGGATGGAAAGAACAAAGCATTGTAATGAACACAGGTTGATGTCTAGTAAATTATTGACTGTAAGTGTTTGTTATTACCATACTATTCAGAATTTTCTTTTAAAGAATTAATTTGAATGTGATGAATATTTATTTTACTTCTACTGCTAAGGTAACTTGACAGTTACTCATTAATGTAAATATTTCAAGAAATACTTGCCATCCTTTAATAGTAAGTCTGTTAACTGCCTTGTAATACCTTTTGCTAGTCAACATATTATGCGGTCCCTGATCATCTCCATTACTCCCATTCCATGTCCATAATATCCTTCATCACAAATATGTTTTTATTTATAGGTGCTGTACATACACTTGGAAGGGCAGCTCTCCAATCAAATATAGAAGGCATAACTGGGTTCACCTACCAGTTAGAATTTTAATGCAGAAAGTTGTCCAAAGGACATACAAGCAACTGCATAAACTCAAATTTTCTGCCAGAAAACATCCCATTTGGGGATGGTAACCGGAGAAAAATGGTCCCCAATCATACAGTCTGTAGATAGCCCAAACTACCCGCAGTTCTCTCTCTATATATATGCTGATCATTTTCTATGTGCAGGAGGACAACATTAATCACATTGATATCAATTCTGGACCCGAACGTCATGCCTTATAACAGTTCGTCAGGGCTTGCTCCGAAGCATCTTTTATCAAAAGAGCAAAAAAAGAGAATTCCTATAGCAGCATCCCCTCCTTTCCAGTGCCCCACTATTATTTAAACCCAGTTTCTACAAAGAACCGGGCTTCCTTTATGCGCGGAGTCAACTTCGCACAACAGGAAAAGCCCTCTTCTCTTCCCGACAGTCCACTTGATGCTCGAATCATGCTTTTCCCCTCCCCGTTCCTTTCTCTTTTTTTTCTTTCTTTTTTTTCTGTTTTGCAGACTGGCCGCCTGCCCTGCCCTGCCCGCCCTTCCATCCTTCCACCCGCACCAGCCCCACTCGCGCCCCGGGAAAAGCGCCTTCCCTGCGCGACGCGCCCACCGGGGTCCACGGGCGTTTAACCCTTCCAGCACGGCCTCCCCCACCGCTGCCGTCCCTTCAAGCCCAGCCCACTGGCCCCCCGTGCACTCACCACAACAGCCTCGGCTGTTTTGTCGTTCTGTTGCAGACCGAGCCATGGCGATCCGCGGTCACCTCTCGACCCGGTTTGTTTTGTTTTGTTTTGCTCAGTGGCGGAGGCTGTCAAGCCCTTTCAAGCGCAGAGACAACACAGAGAGAGAGAGGGGTGGAAGTATATGAGAGAGAGGTATATAGAAAGCAGAGAAACGCGGGGTGATTCGGAAAGGGGGGGGCTAAAAGGGGTGCAGGAGGACGCAACGGGTTCCCTCTCTTCGGTCTTTCCAAACTTAGCTATCACTGTAGCTGAAGTCGGAAAGGAATGGCCTTATGCCCCGGCAGAGGCCAAGAGTGGCCCCGAGAGAAAAGGGGCCCGGCAAAGAGCCCACCGCCCTCGTCAGCCTCTCGCCGCCGCCTCTCTACTTCGAACCAACGCTGCCCGCTTGGACTCCTGTTGTGCCTGGCTGGAAAGCCGCCTGTTTATAAAACGCTAGCCGCGAGGGGCCGAGCCAAGGAGGAGGAGAGCCCGGGATTCACCTATTAGCGCCCAGCTGATCTGCATATCTCCTCCCGTCGGTGGCTCTGCTTTCGGAGGCTGAGACCGGGCTGCGACCTCAGGAAAGAGGAGGAGGAGGAGAACTAGAGGTTGGGGTTCGTGTCGCCTTTTGGGGAGCTGCGACTGACAGGAGGGGGGCCTTTTATAGTTCTGGGAAGGCTGACCGGAATCTCCACCCCCGAGCACCCTGTTTGCACCGAAACAACACAACACCCTGAAAATAATGCAGGGCGTCCTCTTTGGGCAGCCGCTGCCTTCCTCCCGAAAGCGTAAACCCCAAAGCCGGCGATTCTGCTTGCAACAAAAGTGTACGGGACGGGGTGATCGTAGCCGATCCGAAGATATTTTGTTACGTTGAACCCCCCCCCTTCCCTTCCCTCTTTTAATAAAGTTTATGTATTTTGACTTTTTTTTTTTCCCTGTGCGTCGCTTTTGATTTAGTGCTAGTTTCTCTTTTGTTTTGGCTGTGAACGGTTTTTATTTATTTTTTGCATCGAAACTTTATTGTTTATAAGCCATTTTGGGGAGTTTTTAATGGGAACCTTATTATGGTATATGTATATTTTATAAATGAATAAAACAGAAATTAAAGCGAATAACAATGAAATTTGTTTCGGTGCAAATATGTCAGGCCATAAAGTTAAATGTTAAAAAGCTGCGTCCTTTCTGCTATTCTCTCAATTGGCTGTCATTATTTACTTATTTAGTTGACCTTATTTCTTCTATGCAATATCCTTATTTAACAAGTGAAATTTTTTAACTTAAGAAGGGAAAACCGATAAATCTAAAACAACCTTTTCAAGGTTTTTTTTTTCCTCCCCATCCAAGCCTCCTATGCTGGAATCCTGGAAAATGGGGGCATACGCCTGAAAAATAACATTTATTTTCATACGTGGAAAAACACAGGAATCTGTTGTAGGTTAGTTTGTATGCAGCATTGTCAAACTCAAGATGCCAATCAATTTGGAATCAACAACAATATGATGGTGATCTTTACATATTTGGACTAATGTGTATAAAGAAAGATATACAACTGTACATTTGAAAAGAAAAAATATATAAAACCTCTAAGCAGAGGTGTTTTTTTTAAACTGGCAGATTGACAGGCACTTTCATTTTAGTAGTTCTCTATCAAAAACTGGCTCCTTTTAAACTGTGTTTTCCTTTTCAGTTATTTTCTTTGTTGCGATACTTGTAATTTGCTTGATTACTTGTTTGTATCTTTTGCAATGATAATTTTGCTTGTTTTACTATTGATTGCCTCCAAAATTATTTGAGAGTTATTGGCAAAATGGGCAATACAAGCCTTTTCTCACCAAAATGTTAGTCTTGGAAGGACTGATTATAAATGAATAGGAAGGGAGGGACCTTAAAATGGAACCTTATTATCATTTCTATGTAGTTCAATGGTACTTTGGCATCATGAAGCAATTGTGATAAAAGAAACACTGAGATTTTTTTTTCAAAAAATGGACAAATTAAAAGGGAAAATAATGTACTCAAGGGACTTAATTTGTGCCCAATGTTTAATTAGATACACAATGTTTTTAACCCTCATCTAGAATATGGGAAATAATAAATAATAATAAATCAAAATATATGCAAAGTGGCATTTGTTCATTGGGAAGCATTAATAACTTTTCAAAAGGTTTCCAGGGGAGATGCCGTTCTTTGTAAAAGATGTTAAGCATTGCTAGTCCATTTCAGTTTCAGCCAAAATATATAGCCTCCTCAAATAGAGTAGAGTTCAGAATATTACACATTTATGAGAGTTTATTTCCTGTCTAATAAACCTCATCCATTTTCTAATGGAAGCAAACACAGGAAGACAGTATATATCAGCCATTTTCTGTTTTCTTATTGTGGCAGTCAAAAGGAAAAAAGCCACTCGGAAGTCATCTCGTAACAATCCTATTTATTGGAATCTTTTTGCATTACTCTATTGCACATAGACACTCTGGACAATAGTCACATGGAGAACAATATAAACAATACATATACAAATAGTTTACAAATGTTTTTGCACATTAAAACTAGGGCCTAGTAATGAAGTCATAAAGTGCAATTAACTATTACAGAGCCTTTGGGAATGGGTGGCATACTAATACAGTACATAAGTAAATATACTATTAAAGAGCAAATGAACAGTGATGTCTTCCCCAGCCATTTATAGGATGAAGAGAGGAAGCAAACCTAACCACATTGGGGAGAAAGCTCCATAATAAGGAAGCTGCTACAGAAAAGGCCCTGCATCCTTCCGAAGATCGGATAAACAAAGTGATGCGTTTCCTGTTTTTCAGGGATAGCCCTAAGGGGCAGAATAGGGAATTCACATAAATGTGGAATGGAGAAACAAAATAAGGAAAAAAAAGAGAAAAAAGAAAATATTCTCAGAATCATGTTTGCTCTTTTAGGTGAACATATGGATGGCATTTCAGCCCATGCCATGATACAATTAAGCTTCAGAAGAGGAATGAAGTTCATAGTTCATTTTTAGTACATTTCCTTGTGAGAATATTTTAAAATCCAGAGCATATTATTTTGAGAGGGTTTTTTTAGAGATTCTATGTAGTATCTTAATAATTTTTTAATCAAATTGTTAAGATTGGACCTGCAAAACAATGTTTCTGCGAATCTACTAACGCAAGACTCAGTGGAGAAAATGTTGAATATACCAATATTACTGAAGAAGAGAAACAGTATGCTCTGTATAATTTCTCTCGATACTGAAGCTTAAAAAGATTATGAGCCAAAGACCCTTGCATGAAAATACAAATCAAAAGAAAGGCAGATCAGAATCCATTTCACTCCATACATAAGACCTGATATAGTCTAGAACTGCTTTTAAAACAATATTAAGAATCTGAGTATCAGCCATGAGAGGACCAGGTGAGTACATTGTCCCCATCTCAGTCTGATTCATCCCAGCCAGCAATTGCTTAAAGCAGACATATAACGGATAACTCTCCTTCATTGATGTAACTGATGATCCTTTTGAGGAAGTCTATTGAATACAGAATATGAATATTTCTGATTCTGAAAAATTAGTGGGCAGTATCATGACAACGCTGAGGCACAACAATTAGGAGGGGTGGATTTCATCTGGGGTGGAGGAAACAATATTCACTTGGTTACTGAATTCAGATAACACAAGTAACTAAAGTCAAAGTTTCTTAAGTCCTTCTCATGGCCATGTTAGAGGAAGTGTGCTCGTGCATGTGTGAGTGAGATAGATGCAGGGCTTTTTTTTGTCATAGAACGCCCAAAACGGAATTCCAGCACCTTTTTTGGATGGAACCTTGTAGGGTAGGCAAGGCGAGTTGTATGACGTGTGTGAGTTCCGGCACTTTTTTTTTTTTTTACAGTAACCATGTAAGACCCAAATAAAAGTAAGATCTGACCAGAACGATGTTCCAAAATGTATTTATTTTCTGCAAGCAGTTCTTCAAAATTGGTCACGAGGCATCTGCTGCTGCTGAATTAAGTATATAGGCCATTGCTGGAGGCATGACTATCAGTTGCAGGGACCAGTAATTTGCTCTCCCATGGAAGCTCTTATTTAAAATATGTTTAAATATGCCTAGGTTAACATGGAGTCAATAGTTATATCAATGAATCACATTGTTAATCTTATCCATAGGAGGAATATCTTCTTAGTGAGGACCTTAAACACTGGTAAGAACATAAATTAATGAATGCTTCTGTTAATAGAGAAGACTTAATATTATGACATGGTTGTGCCATAACAACAGTGTGAATAAAACATACACTGGCAGCATATGCACATGGTCATATTCTTTGATAGGATTAATAAGATCACATTCAGCATGTGACTATGTCACTATCTGTTGGTAAACGAAAACTTTTCCTCTGCTTTTACTTCAATTTGGTTGTGAACTCACAATTGATAGCCTCACCAAAAATGTTCATATAAACATTTCTAGGCCAGATTGATAAGTAATAATAGATTCTAAATAAGAAATGTTTTGCTCTTCCATTTCAAACAAATGTTTCACAACATTTCTCTATGCATTTCATGGCAGGCTAGTGATCCACTGATGATTTTTATTTCTCCAGAGATCATGCAATAGGACTAATACAGTGAATCTTCCTCCCTATAATAGTTAACGATTGCTTACAAACTGTGCTCAAAATGCATAAAAAGGTAGCGTGCTTCTGTGCTATATATGTGGCTGTATTGCCACATCAAACTGATGCATACTTCTTGTCTCCTAAACCACTGACAATTTTGAAGATGTACATCTCAATGTTGGGTCATTAGTTCAAGGCACTCTTGGTCATCAAACATTTGCAATTTTGATTTCATCCAAGGAGGAGACTGAGTACTTGAAACGTAAGTGTGGTGAACTTCCTGTTTTCTTACCGCCAGCTAGCCTGAGCAATTTTGCAAAAAACGATTTGCACAAAATGTAACACCAAACATGTGACAGGGTGGATCCTTGGATAGGCACCCTTTGGGCTTCTCATATCCAGCTTCAATCAGTCAAAGGAGACAGAGAAAGAATCCCGAGGATTGCAAATGAAGGAAATCTGGTGGGCAGGAGGATGCTAGATAAAAATCCGACGTTATCAGTCAACAGATTGCTGGGATAGAGCTGTTTCTGTTTGGGTGCAGAGAGAGGAGAGAACGTTCAGAAAAGGCATTCTAACAAAGGAAGGCATTCTAACAAAGGAAGTAGCTCTTTTTTAAAGTCATAGACCTGGGAAAATGACAGGTCTGACACATGTTTGGCAATCAGATAATTCAAGCTCAACTTCCTTCCTTTAAAACAGAAATGGGAATTCAATTTCATCATCATGGGCAAGTTGGCTCGGAATAAATGCTTGCGGGCCAACAATTCAGTTGGGGAGCAGAGACAGCCCAGGCAAAAACAAGTATTGCCATATCCCAAACAAAGGATGGGCAAACCACTCAGCATATTTGCCCATACCCACACATTCAGTTCACATATAAGTGAATCCCAGCCATGGTAAGTGACTGGTGTAGAAGACACAGTTGGACTGTTTCGGGGTTTCAGATGAAGATGAATCAAGTGGATATCTTTTTATTGTATACCAATCACTTTTCCATTATTTGTTTATTTGTGTCAGAAGCATCACAATTTAAATGAGGCATACTATATGACATAAAATTTAAAATATAAAATACAAGATTAAACAGATCTTGCCCAGAAACTAACAACCTTAATTGTGTTCTGTTGCGCTGCCATGAGGTCCTGTGTGCACTGATCAGGACCCAAAGGGCAGGTAAATAATAATAATAATAATAATAATAATAATAATAATAACTGCTTCCATCCTGTGACGATATCTGTAATACCATCAAACATCCACATCTGCCTATCCCAGGTCCTGGGTAAGGACTCGATAGGTAGACAAAATGCCAAATCCAGTCTGAACATCTGGCTGACTGTGCGATATCCATAACAATAATAATAATAATAATAATAATAATAATAATAATAATAATAATAATAATAATAATAATAATAATAATAATAATATAGAGTTGGAAGGGATTTTGGAGGTCTTCTAGCCCAACCTCCTGCCCAGTGTTGGAGCATTCACAGCTTCTGGAGGCAGGTTGTTCCACTGATTAATTGTTCTAACTCTACATATGTGTTGTCTGCATGTTGTCTGCATGTTATCACAATCGCAAAGGGCAGAAGCCACCGGAGAGCCCATTTGTTCAGAGTGTCTCTGAATCTTATTGTACCCATGCACAGTCTATTCAACAATTTCCATACTTCCCACTTTTGCCAAACCAAGGTGCCAGTTCCTCTGTTGGTTCCATCTAGTGTTGGTTCTTTGTAGCTTTCCGTAGGTTGAAGTTTGAAGTTTATTGCATTTATATCCCGCCCTTCTCCTAGTGGACTCAGGGCGGCTTACAGCCAATTAAAAAACAAAACAATCAATACAAATCTAAGAAATTTAAAATCAATTAAAAGATATATTCAATAGGCCTATTTCATATATTAAAATTAATTAAGACCAATTTAAAATGTCCCTAGGCCAGTCCTGCCTGCTGAAACAGCCATGTCTTGAGGGCGCGGCGGAAGGAGGGGAGATCCGGAATCAACCGGATCTCTGGGGGCAGCTCGTTCCAGAGGGTGGGGGCTCCAACAGAGAAGGCTCTCCCCCTGGGGGTCGCCAACCGGCACTGTCTGGCTGACGGCACCCTGAGGAGAC